>NW_007248726.1:994434-1176626 GCF_000164805.1 Carlito syrichta | reverse complement strand
GAGGCGGGGGGGGGCGGCCGCACGGGGGCGCATGCGCCCGAGCACGTCATTGCTTAGAAAAAGGCACAGGTTTCCTGAATGAAACAGAGGCATGAGTCAGGGGTAACTCTAGGATTTCCAACTTGAGTAACCTAGAGAAGATCTTTATCAAAGATAGGAGATTCGGAAAACGGAGCTCAAAACCAAGAGGAATTCAATTTAAGGGTGATTATAGTTGAAGTGATATAGCAAGATGTCTCATTATTGATGTCTGGTACACAAGGAAAGCTGATACTGGAGAGTCGAGTTTGGGAGAGACATCTGGTAGTTTAGGGTGGAAATTATAATATCACTTAAATTCTCTCTACGGAGCTCCCTCAATAGTGTCTAACATTTCTCTTTTCCCCAGGCACAAAATTAGAGTGACCTTTTTGCTATAAGATGCAGTCTCCCCTTCTGGGATTATTACCCTTTGTCTACATCAAGAATTATTCAACCCTATCTGGCTCCAATATACAGCCAGATTTGCTAAATGTCCGTCCCTCCCAGAACCCATGGAGCTCATCAGTATTATGCATTACATATGCCAAATTTTTTTCTTTCTAGGATGTCGGGCATACTACTGTAGGCTGACCTAGTATGCCTTTGAAGCATTAATATTTGATATACACTATTATTCCACGTAAATGCATTAAGGCACTAATGTAAATGTATTAACGCATAAGAAGATCCCAATATTTTTAGATTTCTTTCTCCAGTATCTGAGTCTTAGCAGTTATGTTGAAACCATTTTATAACATCCCTATTATTAAAGTCTAGAATGTTGGCTGGGATGGTGGTTCACATCTGTAATCTGAGCACTTTGAAAGGCTGAGGCAAGAGGATTGCTTGAGCCAGGAATTTGAGACCAGATTGGGCAACATAGTGAGACCTCATCTCTACAAAAAAATTTAAAAATTATCTGGGCTTGGTGGCACGTGCCTATAGTCCCAGCTACTTGGGAGGCTGAGGCAGAAGGATCACTTGAGCCCGGGAGGTCAAGACTGCAGTGAGCCATGATCATGCCACTGCACTCCAGCCTGGGTAACAGTGTGAGATGTCGACTCAAAAAATAAATAAATAACATTAAAAAAAAATAGACTAACGCCAAATGAACAGAGAATTATTATATTTTCCAATCCCAAATTATTTGGACTTTCATTAGTTATCCACAAGAAGAGGAGATTGATGCCTTCGGTGAATAAAAGCAAGAGTAGGAGACTCAATAGCTGAGCGGCCGGGAATGAGGGGATCAGTGTGATATACATGCACCATAAATTAAGCATTTTGGCAAATAGCATCGCCCCACGTGCTTTATCATGGAATCTTAGACCTTTGGGTTGACGAATACCTTAGAGGTCCCCTAGTGTTCATAGTTCTTAGGGAGAATTAGGGTTGGGCAGATGCAGAAGGGTTCTCTGGGTGGACTCTATTTCTTGCACTATTCTTCTTCCACGTGAGGCAGAATTTGGGCTTTGTATTTGTAAAAGATAACGTTTATTTATTTATTTATTCCTCTTTTAATTTTTATTATAAAACTGTGGGGTACAATTTAGAGTGAGGTATACAAATATTCATTGTGCAGGTACCCTTGTTGATGAGGTGTGCCCTCCCTTACCCCAGGTAGATATCGACTACTGTCAATTCCACCTCCCCGCCCCACTACCCCCCCGCCCCCGCAGTTCCCACTATTGTCAATCCTTTTCTTATAGTATTACAGCAGTTGTTCAAGGTTCACTTAAGAGTGAGAACATGTGATACTCGGCTCTTTGTTTCTGCGAGAGATCACTCAGTATTATAAACTCTAATTCCATCCAGGTTGCTGCAAAGTTCAAGATTTTGTTCTTCTTTATGGCTACATAATATTCCATTGTGTATAGGTACCACATTTTTTTAAATCCAGTCCTCTTTTGATGGGCAGCATGATTGGTTCCATGTTCTTGCTATTGTGAACAATGCTACAATAAACATACGTGTGCAGCTATCTTTTTTATAGAGCGATTTGAGTAAACATAACGTTTTAAAATGACCACAAGATCCTGGTTACCAAGCTTAACCCCTTCTTTTCCCTAAAGAAACTCTGAAGGATTTTTTTTTAAAGAAGTTTACAGGAATAACAACAGAATCCTAGGATAATTTTTACCTCTTGTCACTGATATTTCTAGATGGCCTTTGAAGGTCCCTCATTACAAATGGATGAATGGAGACCAGCTTCTTCTCTAACTAGCTACCTGTTTGACCTCGCAAGACCTGTCTCCCTGTCTGCTGAGTTAGATGCCCTTAAACTCATCTCCAACACCATCATTCTATAATTCCATGCATATTCTGAGACAGCCTCATGAAGCCTGTCAAAAGGGTCCACGATGGCAGATTCCTAATTCAATTTATAACCAATATTACAAGTTTATGGGAATATAAGTTACTGTTAATGGCACCATGTTAACTCTTTAAACTTAGAGAAGTTGCCATCTAAAATGTTTCTTTACCATTTGATCAATTCATGTGCATAACACAACAATCCATTAAAATAATGTGAATACTAATTTTTGAGTAAGAAAATAAAGATAAGGAAAAGTTGCCAAGTATGGTGACTCATGTCTACAATCCCAGCACTTTGGGATGCTTAAGGCCAGAAGTTTGAGACCAGCATGGGCAACATAGTGCTACCTTGTCTCTACAAAGAATTAGCTGGGAGTGGTGGCATGTACCCGTAGTCCCAGGTACTTGGAAGACTGAGGAAGGAAAATTGCTTGAACTCAGAAGTTTCAGGCTGCAGTGAGCCACGATAGTGCCTCTATACTCCAGTTTGGTTGACAGAATGAGACCCCAACTCAAAAAAAAAAGAGCGAGAGAGAGAGAGAAAGAAAGAGAGGAAGAAAGGAAGGAAGGAAAAAAGTTAAGTGTAGTTATTAACTTACAGAGGGCAATTCTGATCAGTAGTATAGTCCTTGTAGACCTAGAAAAAATTTATTTCCATATATTTTAATTTCACGTTAGGTGAGGCAATTTGCTTCAATATCCATGACCAGGTTACTAACTATAGCTTCCAGATTTCCAGGCTATTGTTTGCATTTACTGGGAATACATACAATATTCAATTTCTATAAGTTTTTTTCAAAGCTAAAAACATGCTGTAATCATTAAATAAATCCCTTTCTCTCCCCATCTATTTATATATTGTTGAAAATTATAGGCATGGTAAGTGTAATAATCTTTAGAGGTCTTTGTCTTATTACTTGGAAAACCAGAATGCCAAATCAGATGACTGAAATGTATTCTTACCTGTGTCAGGCCAAATAAACATTTGAAAATGAAATTGTGTTTCCCTCTTATCAATGGTTCTCAATGGCAAGGGTCCCATCTCCAGCTTTTAATCATTTCTCATCTCTGTGGAGCATGCTGGGTGGCAGCTGAGCCTGTGGACATGGCAACGAGTCAAGGGAGTAAGGAAAGCAAGCCCTGTGTCAGCACACACTGAAAACAGCCTCTGAAGTCCTGTCCACACTGGTAACAAGACAAACTGTTCTAGAAATATGTTTTGCCACACCCTGACTGTTGGCCCTGTTTCTACCTAGTATGGTCAGTTTCTGCCTGCTTGCTCTCTAAACCACAAGGCACGCTGCATTCATGTGGCAGTTACTTCCTTGGTGAGTCTCCCTTGGGTTCTGGAATGCTTTACAACACTTCTTCACCAGGATAGGCAAAAAGGCTATGTACCATACTTCAGATTTTAGTTAAGAGTAGGGAGTCTCTTTTCTCTTCAACGCTTTCTCCACATTTTTCATGACTGGTTTATTTTCTCTTAATGAAGATTTTCAATTATAAAGACCCTTTATCTATCCACATCTGAGTTAGGGTGAGGTGGGTTTAAATGGTGCACATCTCTCCAACAAAATCACCATGTAATATTGAGCAAGAACCAATAAAGTAGACGGCATATTCAGGCTCAGAACCAATGTCTGACAAGGACAAGCTTGCTCCAGCACAACCTGGATGATGATAAACTTGGGCTTCAACATTTCAGACTCTTGAATCTGGAAAACAACTCAGCGGAAATTTATATACAGTGCGTAATGTGAGGCTTGGCTAAAAGCAAAGCTGCCCTTGGAAAAAAAGATAGATGGCTTTAAACAAGGCTAATTTAAAAACCTGAATCAAAGATAAATCAGCTCTCTGAACTTAGAGGGGCAGCTTCCAAAGCAGAGGTCCCACACAGCCCACCCAGCGGAGGAGTCTCCCTCCCTCTCTACCAAGAACAGAGGCCTGGCGCAGCTGGGAGGGTTCCTTGGTGAGCCCTCTCTGGATGGGGAAAGGCAGTTTTAGGCCCTTGAAAAAGGCATTAATCACATTTGGTTCCTTGCACCTGAGAAAAAATAGCTATCTATGGGATCTGATTTTTTTTGTGTTTCAAACTGGAGAAAGCTTTTATGATGTCTCTTGATGAAATATAACCACCCTCTCATTCTAAGCAGCCTTTAAATTCTCAAATGTGTGTAAATGGAAAACATGCTGTGGGTCTTTATTCCACTGAGCAGCAAGAAATAAATCAGAACTCCCCCTCCTCACTCCCCACTCTGCCTCTCCCCTGATACCTCACAGATGTGCAGCATTAGAGGGAAGAGCAGAAATGCTTTATAAAATTAATATGTGGAAGCTGCTTTATTTAGCATAAATGCCTAGCCCGGGGCTTTCTCTACAGTGAGTGCCCCATCGAAGTATGAAGCTGAGTTCTTGCCTGTTGCCTACCAAAAAGTCTTCCTTGGTTTACTGTGGGATGGAAGGGTCTCCACTTTCCACACAGGAAAGGCAGTTGTAGTGGTGTGGTATTCACTGCCCAAAAGGGGGCTGCAAGTTAGCTACAGACAAAACATTTCATCCATAATGTATAAAATGTGTAAATCACTTTAGGATCCTGCTGGGTTCAAAGTCCTAAATAAACATCCTTCATTAGTAGAATTGATATTAAACTGGATACTGGAGACCCAATAGATGAATACAAATGCTACAACTTGCCTCCATAGTTTATTCATATCTAAAAATATGTAGAAGATATACCACAGAGCTCATGAAAGACTTTTAACTGATTTTAATAGCAGTCATTACATTAGAAAATGAGACTTCCTCTTGTAACAGAGATGAACTGGGAAGAAACAAAGGAGGAGAGGTAACTAGTGCAGCGCCCCAGTGCCCTGCCAGAATTACTGCTCATCATTCTTGCTTTCAACAGTTAGCCGACTCCTTTTGTCAAAGACTACCACCATCTAATGAAACAATTACGGCTTGACAGTTTAAATATGCTATTTTGTTCTTTTCAAGCGTAAGTGCCAGCCACTAAGACAAACTATACCCTACCACCTTCCTATCAGCAGAGCCATTGTTATCCCAGATAGAATGCCCTAAAAATAAAATCCATTTTTTATGTGAAGCTTCATCAAGTCAGGTCATGTCTGCTCCTCAGGGCAGACTGCAGTGTACTAATTTCATTATGCTATTTTTAAATGTGGCCTCCTTGGATCTTTTAGTATGTCCTACATAGCTCAACAAGGCCCTTAGTTAACGTTCAGGACTTTCTTGCTAATCACCTCTGCCCACCCTGCCCTCCACCCTAACCTCCACAACCTCTCCAGGACTGGATGTCTAACACGAAATAGGCACACTAATGATGGATGTGTTCACACTTCAATGAACATCACCTACTGGGCATTGTCCAACACATGAGCTATTAGAAGATCAAATTGGCATCAGTTTCTTAGATTCATTATTAAACTTACTCCAGTTTTTTAAAAAATCCACACAAAAATTCTAATGGCTTTCTAAGATTCCATCCTGAGCTATTTTTGAGTCTCCATGTATTTATTTTTGTTTTGTCTATTGTATAAAATGTATTTCTGTTCAGTTGGAAAGTGAACACAGACTCATAGATAAATGAAAAGTGTAGAAGAGGGAATATCACTATTCATGACTCTTCTAGTTGTGACTAATAAAAACCCAACTCAAACTTGCATACATAAAAGGATACACTGTTCATGTAATCAGAGGTAGAGTGACATCGGGCACAGTGGGATTCATTGGCTCAAATAATGCCATGAAAACAAGACTTCTCTGCAAAGCCAAATAAACCATCAAGAGAGCAGGGAGATAGTCCACAGAATAGGAAAAATATTTGCCAACTGTATATCTGACAAAGGCCTAACATCTAGGATCTACAAGGAACTCAAATGCACTGAAGGGAAAAAAACAAACAACCCCTTTAAAAAGTGGGCAAAAGACATAAATAGACACTTCTCAAAAGAAGATATATGGGCAGCCAACAGACACATGAAAAAGTGCTCAGCCTCACTCATCATAGAGAAATGCATATCGAAATCACATTGAGATACCACCTAACCCCGGTAAGAATGGCCATCGTTAATAAAACAAGCAACAACAGATGCTGGTGAGGATGTGGAGAAAAAGGAACACTTCTACACAGCTGGTGGGAAGGCAGACTAGTACAACCTCTTTGGAAGACAGTGTGGTGATTTCTGAAAGAACTAGAAATTGACCTTCTATATGACCCAGCAATTCTCCTACTGGGAATATACCTGGAGGAACTCAAATCATTCTACCATAAAGATACCTACACACATATGTTTGTTGTAGCTCTATTCACAATAGCAAAAACATGGAACCAACCATGTTGCCCATTGAAGTGGACTGGATTAAAAAAATGTATTAGATATACATAATGGAATATTATGCAGCCATAAAGAAGGACAAATATATGAACTTTGCAGCAAATTGGATGGATTTGGAGTTGATCATACTCAGTGATTTATCACAGAAACAAAGAACTGATTTCCATATGTTCTCACTCATAAGGTGACCTTGAACAATTATAATGCTATAAGAAAGCGATTGGCAGTAGCGGAAAACTGTCGGGGAAGTGGGGGTGGGACTGGCAGTTGAGGGAAACTGCTAGAGGAGGGAGGGGCATACCTCATCAACAAGGGTACCTGCATGATCAATGTTTGTATACCTAACCCTGAATTGTACCCCACATCTTTATAATAAATAAATAAATTTTAAAAAAGAAAAGAAAAGAAAACAAGACTTCTCTCTCCCAATCTCTAAGTCCTATTTTTCCCAGTGTCAGTCTACATCTCAGGGGGCTCCCTCCTCCTGGTAGCCCATGAGGGCAGCCTTAGCCTTAAATCTTACCAGCTGACTAACCCTGATGAATGTCATCTTCTAGGTGTAAAGGGGATGGGGAGATAATGACCAAGGAGTATAAGTATCAGATAGGAAGAATAAGATTTTTTACTTTGGAGATCTATTGCACAGTGTGGTGAACAAGTTAATAATAGCGTATTGTACATTTCAAAAATGATGAGAGCAAATTTCAAATGTTCATACTTAAAAAAAAAGCATTTGGGGGATGGATATGTTAATTAACTTGATTTAATTATTTCACCTTGTATTTCTAAATCATAACATCATTTTGTACTCCAGAAATATATACAACTATGCTGTCAGTTTATAATAAAAAAAACTTTTTTAAAGATATATTATTTCCTTTTTCTCAAATTATTCTACACAAAGTCCCCAAATTGAGTCTCGTCAACACGGCTTGGGTTATGTGTCCATCCCTGAACCTCTCAGCATAGCCAGAGCAATGGGAATCTGATTGAACTAATTTCTGTCATATGCTCACATAGAGCCAGAAGTTAGGAATAGCTCCAGATAAAACAAATGGATTGAGAAGAAGTAAAGCATAGTTCCCCAAATTATCACTATGGTGGAACATCATAAGAAGAAAGAATAGATGCAGAGAAAGCAAAATCAGCAGATGTCCAACAGAGAAGATTGTACCCTCTAACTAAAAACATGATAATATTCTTTTTAAATGTTAGTAATTATTCAGATAAGAATCAAGGATATATTCTTAATCCTAGAGGAGATAGAAGGCTCAAAACTATTTTTAAAACTTTGATGAATTTGTACTAATAGTAAATTAAAATATTTTCCTTTCCAAGATTCAGAAACTGTTAGGAGATACCAATGTGGAGAATAACCAAAAAAATCATACAGGATAGAGAGAGAAAAACAAATCTATAGTGTGAAGTCACTAGGGAATAACATCCACAAATTCCAGTCCCCTACTGCACACTCACATTTTGAATATACTGTTCTGTTGCCTTCTGACCCCCATTGTTTATGATGAGAAGTTAGCTGTTGTCTTACTGGAATTCTCTTGTATGTAGTAAGTCCTTTTTTTTTTTTCTCCTGTTATCACTTTCAAGATTATTTTCTATTTATTTTTGGTTTTCAACATTTTTATTATGATGTGTCTGGGTGTGGATTTTTTGTGTTTATCCTACTTGGAGTTGGCTGAGTTTCTTGAGAGTGTAGACTAATGGCTATCAGCAAATGGAAGCTTTCAAGCATTATTTCTTCAAATACTTTTCCTCTTCCTTTTCTTTCTCTGCTCTTTTTGGTACTCTCACTGTACGATGTTGTTGTGTTATTGGTTTCCCACAATTCTCTGATACACTGTTGTTATTGTTGTTGTTGTTGTCGTTACCTTTTTTTCTCTCTTTATTCTTAAGATGGCATATATTCTCTGTTGACTTAACTTCAAGTTTGTTGATTCTTCTCCTAACTCATTTTGAGCACCTCCAGTACTTTTTAACTTCAGAATTTTCATTTGTTATTTTAAATAATTTTTTCATTGATCTTCTCTATTTGATAAAACATTGTCATCATGCTTTCCTTTAATTCTTCAGAATTGATTTTTTTTTTAGTTCTTTGAACATATTTTTAATAGATACTTTGAAGTCTCTGCTAAATCTAACATCTTTGTCCTTCAAAGGCAGTTTCTATTGCCTGCAGTTTTTCCTGTGTACATACCACACTTTTTTTGTTTCTGTGCATGTCTCATAGTTTTTTTTTTTGAAAAGTAGACATTTTAGGTAATATATTAAAGCAAACCTTGATATTAATATTACCCTAGGGGAAGGGTTAAGGTTATTGTCTTTTGTTTAGTCATTTGTTTGTTGAGTGACTTTGTTGAATTACCTTGTGAGGCCTATTCCCCTGTGGTGGGTAGTCTGTGATGTTTCTTAGTTATTTTCTCCTTGTTTTACCTTTTAGCCTGGCTTCCTGAGGGCTTCCCCAAGTCAGAAAAAGCTGGTTATTGGTCAAAATTTGTGTTAGGCCTTTGTGGTCTGTTAGATTTTACCCTTTACCATAGGATATATATGTGCTTGGGGGCTATGATCACAATTGAGGGAGTTGATGTTTTTGTCTATAATCTTCTAGGGATTAGAAGCTTTGAAGTTCCACCTCCAAGAGTTCCTGAGAGAGCATCACACTGGGTATGCACACGATCTTACCAATAAACAGTCAGGGATACATGTGATTTTATTTTTAAACTTAGCTTCCTAGAAGTCATCATTGGGCAAGATAGGTTATTGTTCAGCCAGTGTACAGATAAAGGTATGCTTAAACTCCCAATGCCAGTGAAGCTTCCACGTTGTGTTGATGGATCCATGTGCAGCTTGGGAAATGATTTCCAGTCTGTCCTAGTCCTGTCTGATTGCCTCTGAGTAGGTGACTAACACATGGGCACAGCTTCCAACCCACAGAGTTGACAGTGATTCCAGGAGAGTTATTCTTGGCTGTTTCTTTCTGTGGTTCTCTTTGTTAGACTTCTGGCAGTACTACTTTTTTACTTGTTGCCACCAGTATCATGGAGCTACCAACACCCTCTTAATTGTTCTCCACTAAGATCTCCATTGTTTTTTAACACCATTAGGCATGGAATTCCCCAAGTTGTTCTAAATAAAGCCTGTCCCCTCCGCTGAGCTGTTTACCGCCTACCTCTTCCCCTCAGCACAACCTCCCAGCACAGGAGCTAAGAGCAGGGATGGTGGCCCACCTCTCCTGGATTGACACCCTGTTCTACAGGTGGGCACTGGAATTGGGGTGGTAGCACCGGACCTTCTCAACTTACCCATCTAAGCACAGAACTTCCACACTTCTGGGACACAAGCAATTGGGATCTCAGTAAACTTAACCTGCCATATCGGGGTTAGAGTTTCTGCCCTAGGAATAGAGGCTAGCAGGATATAGGAGCCTTTGTTCTTTTAGCCATGAATTCCCTGAATAGAGCTTTTGCAACACAGGGCCCAGACGGTGGGCAGCCCTGAGCTGGAAGTTTGGGAAGAGGGAGCCCTGTACTCTCCTCTGTACTCCCAGTCTCCCCTCATCTTCTTAGTTTCTCCTGAGAAGAGTAGAAGACCCACAAAAAAGTTTCCCAAACAAAGAGCTAGAGGGGAGGCAAATGCTACAGACTCTTGCTGTCCTTACTCTTCAATAGATTTTCTTGAATGAATATTTCTCCATTTGCTGTATGACCTTATGACAATTTCCAGAAATATTAAGTGGATGTTTATAATTTTTAAATGGTTAAAATGGCTGTTTTTAAATGGTTGCTTCTACTTGGAAGAGAGTCTGTGGGTAACTCGCTCCCATTCTGGAAGTCCCTCCACATTCACATTTAACTTCCATTGCTGTTAGTTACAAATCCATGTCATAAGCCATTCAGGAGCTTAAAGAGTTATCTAGTCTATTCCATCTGCCTTTGGGCAGGATAACACCTTTGCCAGCCCAGATAGTCAAAAATCTATACTGCTTTTGAAAACCTTCAGAGAAAAATATTTCACAGACTTTGATAATAACCTAAATCAACTCTCATTGCCAGGAATTCCTTCCTTATGCATAACCTAAAGTCCATGTCCTACAGTTTAAAGACCTTTCCTCTTCAGCAGTCCCGAAGGAGATACAGTTGGCCACCATACAAGACACTTCGCTGTCAAGAACCATTGCTAACCTCCTTTAAAAAAGAATCTTCCAAAAGAAGATTTTTCATTGGCATAAGTAATCTTATTATATCCTCATATTATCCTTCAATCCATGAACAACCTTTGTGCTCTCTTCTGAAATATTTTCTCTCTTGCCATTATCCTCTTAAGACTTGAGATGCTTCTCAAAGTGAGGTCCAAGAACTCTACACATAATTCTCTTGGAGTACTTGTTAAATATGCAGATTCCTATGACCCACCCTAGTATTAATGACCCATAGTCCTGGTTATGAATCTGAGAATCACCATGCCTAACAAATTCCCCCAGGTGATTTTAATGCATTGATGTATAAGGTCTTCTGGGCTGGATTGTAGCCTGTTTTCACTGGATCACAGATTGTAACATGCTGTCTATACAACTGTACCACATGAGAGCTTTTAAAAATTCCAATGACCAGGCCACACCCCAGTTCAATTAAACCAGAGTCTCTGGAGGTGGCACAGGAGACAGTAGTCTTTTTAAAAAAACTCCTCAGGTGGATTCCAAGTGCAGTCAAGGAAAGGATGATATTAGCATTTTAACCCCAGCAACTACTAGCCAAGGCCTAATACAGAAAATGTTAGATATTCATGTGAGGTGACTGAGTGAATTAGACTCATGATTTATTTCTAGATATGCTCATTGGATGTCCCATTTTCTTCTACCTAAATCATGGATTATGTAAATGTTAGAATGAACTGACCTTCCTGAAAGTGAAGACAAATCTTTTAGTTACTGTTTGTTTTGGAGGAGCATTTGCTGAATTTGAGAAACGGGAAGTGAATACTTCTGGTTCGGAAATGTGTAGGATTGGAGATACTGAGAGATACTTGTGTGAAGATTCCTGATGAGCATTATGAGGGCTGGAAATATGGATGGCAAGTGTTGAAATTTTCACATCAAATGATGTCCAAGACTCCTTTGATGTACCACCTTAGGAGCACTTGTCTATTCTGATCGTAACTCTAGTCCCATCATGCCCCTGGGGGATAACTTGCAAGTGCTATGGGTACCACCTAGCACTATATCATTGTATGCCTACTCAGTATGTTCCTCTTCTCCCCCTGAAGCTTCCTTGTGACACAAAAGATAAAGGATAAAACAAACTCCCAAGGTGTTCGTTCACACATGGACAGCCCCAAAGTGTGAGAAAGTTAATTCTTCAAGGAACAAACTTTTGACCAGTGGAAGATAAGAGTTAGTGGATAGGCCAGGCTCGGTGGCCCAGTCTATAATCCCAGCACTTTGGGAGGCCGAGGCGAGTGGATTGCCTGAGCCCGAGGGTTCAAGACCTGCCTGGGCAACTTGGCGAGACCTCGTCTCTACAATAAATCAAAAATTAGCCAGGCGTGGTAGCGCACGCCTGTAATTCTGGCGACTCGGAAGGCTGAGGCGGAAGGATCGCCAGATCCCAGCAGGTCGAGGCCGCGGTGACCGGCAGTGGCCACTGCACTCCAGTCTAGGCAACAGAGTAAGACTCCATCCAACTCAAAAAAAAAAAAAGAGTGAGTGGATAATTTTTTTTTGTCTTTTCTCTACAACTTTTCACTCGCACCCTGTGATGTCCTAAATCACAGGCTATAAAACTTTAAAGAACAATTTCAAGGTTTCCAGCAGTTGGTCGCACTTAGTGTTGGCCAATGAGTAATACTTCCTTGACTTACTCTTCCTTCTTTCAGATTTCACTGCCCCATGACCCTCATTCCTAGTCCCAAGGATCACACATAAGAATGACATATAGGCGGGGCGTGGTTGCTCAAGTCTGTAATCCCAGCACTCTGGGAGGCCAAGATGAGGGGATTGCCTGAGCCCACAGGTTCGAGAACAGACCAGGCCATCTGAGGAGACCTCATCTCTGCAATAAATCAAAATTAGCCGGGTGTGGTAGCATGCACCTGTAGTTCCAGCTACTTGGAAGGCTGAGGTGGAAGGATCGCCTGAGCCCAGCAGATCAACTCTGGGGTAGCTGTGAGCGTGCCCCTGCACTCTTGCCTGGGTGATGGAGTGAGACTATAACTCCAAAAAAAAAAAAGACATATAAGACCCATAAGCCCTTTACCTCAGGTGCTGATTCCTGGAGGAACCCAAATTCAGCAGATGGTGCTAGGAGCATGTCACTCATCTTCATACTTATCACAGTGCCTAGCACAAATGAGGTGCTCATAAATATAAACTTATCCGAACATAGGGGAGAAACTGGACAGAGTAAATTGTTGCACCAAACTATCCATGATGAGATAATGTTTTAGTGAGAAAACAGCCAAAAGATTGTGCCTTAACATTCCCATTTATGAGGCATGGGACCAGAAGCTAACATCAAACTTTTGGTTACTCAATTTCTTTACCTTCTTAAATGGGGTTCTGAATTGTATCTGAACCTCATGAGACTCAAAAGAGAAAGCACATATGGCACTGTTCTGAAAATTATGAAACCAAAGTGCTAAGTGCTAAGTTATTGCTTTGATATCATAAACTTATGAGTTTTTTTTCAGATTTTGGAGGCAGTTCTATATATTAGCAATTAACACATTTTGAATAGTTGTGTGAGAAGAGGATAACTGTAATCAAGATGTGAGTGATCACCTGAGATAAACATTCTCATTTTTGTTTTTCATATATACCATATAAGAATATATATAAAATATATATACTATATATTATTTGTGGAATATATATATATATATATATATCAGGGGTCCCCAACCCCCAGGCCATGGGCCAGTACTGGTCCATGACCTGTTAGGTACCAGGTCACACAGCAGGAGGTAAATGGTGGGTGAGTGAGCAAAGCTTCATCTGTATTTACGGCGGCTCCCCATCGCTCCTATTACTGACTGAGAGACTCTGACAGATCAGTAGCAGCATTCGATTCTCATAGAAATGTGAACCCTATTGTGAACTGCACATGTGAGGGATCTAGGTTGTGTGCTTATTATGAGAATCTAATGCCTGAATTTCTGAGATGGAGCTGAGGCGATGCTAGTGCTGGGGAGTGGTTGCAAATACAGTTTAACATTAGCAGTGAAGTTTGAATGCACAGAGACCATAATAAATCAGTTGCTTTCAGACTCATCAAAACCCTATCAGTGAGTGGCAAGTGAGTTGATGAACTTCAACTGCACAGCTGCATCTGGTGGCAGGATTTAAGTCAGAATCCAACACTTCAGTCCGCACGCGGCCCGTTCATTATTTTATTTACCACTTCCGTTGTCCACTCCTGCTTTTAATGGTGAGTTGTATAATTATTTCATTATCTATTACAACGCAATAACAATATAAATAAAGTGCACACTAAATGTTATGCATTTGAATCATCCTGAAACCATCTTTCATTCCCTGGTCCATGGAAAAATTGTCTTCCACAGAATCTGATGCCAAAAGGTTGGGAATCTTTAAAATAAATAAATAAGTAAATACACACACACACACACACACACACACACACACACACACACACACACATATATATTTTTTTTTTCCCTGAGTCATGGTCTCTGTTGTCCAGGCTGGAATGCAGTGGTACCATCAAGGCTCACCGCATTCTCAACCTCCTGGGCTCAGGCAATCCTTCTGCCTTAGCTTCCCGAGTAGTTGGGACTAGAGGCACATGCCATCATGCCTGGATAATTTTAAATTTTTTTGTAGAGATGAGGGTTACTATGTTGCCTAGGCTGATCTCAAACTCCTGACTTCAAGGAATCCTCCTACCTCTGCCTCCCAAAGTGCCTGGATTACAGGTGTGAGTTACCATGCCCAGCCAAGGAAAATATTTTTTAAAATATATTTTAGGAATATGTATATTTTAGGAATATACTTTTATATATATATATCCCTAAAGTATACATATATATTTTATATATATTAGGAATATATATGTATACTTTAGGGATATATATATTTTAGGAATATAGAAGAAATGCTTAACATTAGATATTAGGAAGTGCAAGGTTTTTTTCTTTCTTCTTTTTCTAAAAATTATAATCTTAAAATTTTCGGGAACAAACATCCTCACTGGATTAAGCACCTAAATTACTTGAACTGAATCTCTGTAATCACATCAACTAGCACAGTGCTTCCCTTAGTTGGTATTTGCTACATCTGCTGAGCAAGTGAATAAATAGGTTGAGTAATTATTTGTTGGTTCTTACCAAACATTTTCACCAGCAAAACCATTCTCTTAAGTACCACGGCTAAGAGTGGAAGAGTATTTAGTCAGAAGAGTGCAGAACGGCAGCCAGTGATGCCCGTAACCTCTGCTCACTGTTTCCAAAAGATTGGGACTCATATCTCTATTACATTAGAGATGAGTCCAAGTAGTTGAGAGACCTAACATTAAATAACTTTGAATTCCATATGAAGAAATGTATTTCACTTTCATTGGTGAGCATTTACCAAGCAAAACTGCCCAGGTAGAATTTACTATAATTGGTTTCTTTTCATTACATTTATGTATTTATTTATTTATGTTTTTTAAAATTATGAGTCCAGTGACAGCCTTGACCTGCTGGGCTCAAGAAATCCTTCCACCTCAGCCTCCCATGTAGCTGGGACGACAGTCATGTGCCATCATGCCCTGCTAATTTTTTTATTTTACTGTAGAGATGAGGTCTTGTCATGTCGCCCAGGCTGGTCTCAAACTCCTGGGCTCTGGTGAGACTCTTACTTCAGCCTCCTAAAGTTCTGGGATTACAGGCATGAACCACCACCATGCCTGGTCTCACTGTGTTTATTTTTATAGTTATTTCAAGGCAAGTATAGTGGCTTGTCCCTTTGTGATAGTAACATAAATTTTCTCTTTTAGACGTTTTGCATTTAGGTTATTTTTTTTAATTGAATCATTTAAAGAAAAGCATAAACAAATAATACAGATAGTATACAGATTTTAAAAATAAAAATGTGAAACTCTAGGATTGAAGTTTTGAGAATAGTTCTCTAGGCCTCTGTAAAGCACATAAGATCTCTCATTCTCTGGCCTAGCAAGTAAATGAATGTAGTCTTTCTTGTTTTGTATGGGCACTCAATTTTTTAACACTACATAATAGTAATAGAAGAAAAGCCTAGTTTTTTTGTTTGTTTGTTTTGGGGTTTTTTTAGCATTTACCGATAAAGTTATGTTTTTTCCTCAAATCAGTCCTAGAGGGCTTTCAGCTAGAGATGCCTTTTCATGAGGTGTGACTATTGAGAAGGAAAACTCCTGATCAATGCTCCTTAGAGAATAGAAATTCAGTTGATATTCTAGGCTTATTTGAAGAAGAACCTCAGTCATATTCTTTTACATATAATATTTTGTTTATAATACATACACCTTAATTCACATTGTCATTGTTCTTTCTGTAGTGTGTCTTAGTTGCACTCTGAGGATTTATGTATGGAAGACCCAGAGAGGCTAATACAAAGTAATCGTCAAGACAAAGTTTTGCAAACCATAAAGCTGATTACAGGAAAACATGTCAGAGATAGGGGATAAATTCAAATACATATTTTTTCCAGACCACTAATGAAGTAGCTATGTGCAAGACACAAGTGTAAAATAAAAAATTTTGCATTTTTATTTTATTACCTTATCCACTTTTTCCCTTCTTTTGGTTTGAAATCTATATTAGCTATTTCTTATTTGTCATGTGTTTTCTTTCCACTCATTTAAATGTGCCAGATGCCTTTAAATAAAGCAGAATACATAGAAAATGAAACTTTTGTGCAGCAAATAATTGTACAAATAGATTCTTAGGAAATACAACATCTCTCTGGACCAAACAATTTTTTACTGATAAACCTTTTAGACAATTCTAGGAGTGAAGCAGTTTGGTTAATGTTACTAAACTTACCTCAAAGATGGAAAGATTGAAGGATAGGCTGATTACTTGAGAAACCAGTGTATAGATGACGAACTCATCTCTAAGATTTGAGACAAAATAAAATAATAGAAAACTGCTGTCACTTAGAAGCAGATGGAGGTTGGATGGGAATGGGATTGAAACCTGATTAGTGTGCAATTGTTCACATTGATCAAATGCATCACTTAAATGTTGACATCACTTTTCAGGTACCAATATAATCACAGATTCTCAAAGAAACTGTGAGTTGGAAGACGGAAATATACCTTGAACCAACATTAACTTGGATGCTACTACCAATGGTTTCCACAATTCTCTTTATTATAATGCTTGTGGGATTGACATTTTGAGTTAAATGATTCTAGTTTGTATCCACGAGGCCTATATTTGAAATTATGGAAATGTGCTAAGGAGAGAGCCTAGAAAACAGTTCGTCCAGTAGGCCATACCACATTTATACTAACCTGGAGTGTCAGACTAAGGGCTGCTATGGACTCCCAGAATGCCCTTGTGCAAACTGGAAACACTTCAACTTGGCTAGTGGAGTGCAGACTGGACTTCAGGCCCCCATCAGTCCCTCCTTTGGCTAGTAACCTGAACTACTGCACAACTCTGAATAGGATCAAGGATTTCTGAAGCACTACCAAGCATATATCTTTTTCCACCTTTTTCTAGACAACTTGTTTAAGTTTTCAACAACTGATATTAGGAAAGTCTTTTTAATAGTTAACCAACTACCTTGCCAGACTAGCTATGTACTAGTAGCCCTTCTAATTTTTTTGAGAAAGTCACTGCTGGTATCATTTGTGAAAAAGAGATGACCTGGTATAACAACGATCATTAGAATTTTCCTCAAGGAAAGCATTGATTCAGGACTTGCAGTGATTTCATCATTGACCCAGTGGCCTTGGGAGTGCAAAGCCTCAGCTAAGAGCAGAGCTTATGTGGCAATTCAATTTCTAACAGGTGGAATTATACTATAAATCCTAAAGACAATAATGGTTAGATCAGTCGAATTAACATCTGTGACAATAAATACAGTCAAAACACCTTTTAATGCAATTTGGTCTGCCAGCCCAGGATTCAAATGTGATTGATTTTAAACTTAAGATCTGATTTTAAATGTTTCAGGGTTAAATTCTATAGCTCTTTGAAAACAAAATGGGAAAAAATACATCTGATATATTTTAAGCTGGTTTAGATGTCACTGGGTGTATGTCTATTGGGTGTAATTGTCTTTGATCTGAATCATTAAGAGTCTCAAAAAAAAATTTTTTTTTCCTTAAGAAAGGAGAAAAAAACAGAATCAGGAAAGGAAATGACCTTTAACTTAAGAAGGCTAGAATTATCACATCACATGGTATATTAAACTTGCAAAAATGCAATGCCCTCATCTGGCTTGCTTTGGGGAACCTAGTAATCTATAAATTTGACATTATTTGTATAAAATATATTAAAACAAAAAATGTAAGCTGAATTGTTATTAAATTTGTGCAATGCAGTCACTAAATTATAACAGTAAAGCATTATTATGTAAATTGGAGCTAATTTTACAATATCCCTATCTAATTGTTTACAGTGCAGTAGAATTATGGCACTGTTAAGCAGGGCAGGATGTTGTGTGAAAGAGAGTGTTTTTAATTTGAGCCATTTTTACTTCCTGTGATTTTTTCTTTTCTTTTTTTTTTTTTTTTGGTTACAGTAAGCATGGAAAAGGGATTTAGCATGGAGAAAACAAGGGCAGATGTCTCCTGCATTGTGTACTCAAGGACGTAGTTAATTAATATTTTCCATGTGCTTCAGATGTTGAGATGGATATGTGCTCCCTTCAGAGGTGCACAAAGCTTCCTCTTTTCAGTCTTCATGAGATGTCACAAATAGAACAATCTACAGAAATGCGCTCCAAGGAATATTTTTAAGAGATTTGTTTTGAGATGAAGCACTACTTGAGTGTGAGGCACCCTAAGTGGCCCTGTGCTTCCAGCTGTGTTCCTTAAGCAGAGGGTTAGAGAAGCCTGCTCCTCACAAAACTGCACAGAATTACGCTTGAAATGACACTTGCAGAAAGGTTTAGGGAAGGAGACAAGACCACTCTCCATCCAGTGGAGAAATCACACTGAATAAACAGTTTTAGCACAGGGTCAATGAATGCTGCTTCAAAGGAAAGACCCTTCATCTTCTCAGATAAGCAAAATCAGTCTCTGGGATTCATTTACGGAGGGCATTCCACTTTCTGTTCCCCTTACAATCCTTATTTGATCCTTCCTATTACTCAGCGATTTCACATAAGCTAAACTGTCAGCATATGAGAAACCTCTCAGCCAATGAGATGACTTTTTTTTCCCAGAAAGCCTTGCCAAGTTTATGAGCCAAGAAATAGCTGAATTATAACGGCTGGAACTTCAAAGAGAAAGAAGAGTGAAAGGTATTAAAATATTTTTGGAAAAATCCCTGACTCTTAAAATCAGCAGGGGCTGGTCGATATGAGAATAACAGAGTAATAGTTAAGGATGTGACAGGGAGGAGCTCAATATCTGGCAATAAGAAGGTGCCCCCAGGTGGAGCCGTCCTGCCTAGTTAGTCTCTATTGCTAGGGTGAAACATTTTACTATAAAACTGAAGGACAAAACATGCCAGATGAACAGGACTTCATTGTTTTTCTTTTGTCTTAGCACAGGTTGCCCCTGCTGAGGTGATCCACATTTTTTTTCCCATTGCTCTGGAATCTTTCGAAAATCTCATTGCAAAGTCTCTTAATCACAACTCCATTTATATTAAGATGAGCCGACCTTTAATTATCTTCTTAACTATTTGTGGGCTGTACCTTCCATGACCCCAACTACCCTTTTCTTCACTTTGATGACTTCTACTTCTACTTTTGCTCTTTTTTGCAAAACACGCTGTACAGAGATGACCTTAAACTCAGTATGTTACCTCTCCCAGGGAATTTTGCCCTTCAACAGAGATCAAAGCTTAAGACTAAGACCTATTGCTTTCTAAATTTAGACAGTAGTATTTTACTGCAGATATCAATTAGGAATTGTGTTTACTACGAACAGAGACTAGAAACAAGAATGGATTATTAGGTTGGGCACCATGGTACATACCTGTAATGTCAGTACTTTGGGAGGCCAAGACAGGAGGATCGCTTGAGACCAGGAATTTGAGACCAGCCTGGGTAACATAGCGAGACCTTGTCTCTACAAAAAATATTTAAATACAGTTTTTTAAAAAAGGAATGGATTATTAAGTAATTGAATTTCTCGCACATAAAGAAAATCTAGTGATAGGCAGTCCTGAGTTTTGGAGTCTCCATGGTCATCCACTTTCCTGCCTGTTTTCCTTAAAGTTCAACTTTATCCTCACTTATGCCCCCTGTTCTAAGATGAGTGCTGTCATCATGTCTTCATCCAGGTAGGGAAGCAGGGGGATAAGGAGGAGGAGAGTGAGTGAGTCCTAGCTAACTGTCACCATTTTGTGGCATTTCCTCAGAAGTTCTCCAATCTTGGCTTACATCTTATTGATCATAACTTTTTGCTTGGGAATATCTCTGCCCTAGATGAGTTCAGAGTTTTTAATATTTAAAAACCAGATTGAGAATAATTATTGAATAGGTAACTCAGCTATGTGGTAGGTGACCGGAAGTTTCTGCTGCATCTCTTAAAAATACAGACTTTCAAGTCAGGCATGGCGGCTCAAGCCTATAATCCCAGCTCTTTGGGAGGTGGAGGTGACAGGATTGCCTGAGCTCAGTAGTTTGAGACCAACCTGAGCAACATGGTGAGACCTCGTCTCTACAATAAATCATTAAAAAATTAGCCGGAGATGGTGGCACATGCCTGTAGTTCCAGCTACTTGGAAGGCTGAGGAAGAAAGATCACCTGAGCCCAGCAGATTGAGACTGTGGTGGCTGGGAGTATGCCACTGCACTCCAGCCTGGGAGAGGGAGTGAGACTCTGACTCAAAAAAAAAAAAACCAAAAAACAGACTTCCTGATTGTCGTCTGTCAACTTCAGTTAAGTGCAATTTCTGTCCTCTTTGTTAGCCAACTCTATCACTTTTTTTTATTTTTATTTTTTGGAGTCCCACTCCATCACCTAGACTGGAATGCAGTGGCATGCTCACGGCCACCCCAGCATCGACCTGCTGGGCTCTGACAATCCTTCTGCCTCAGTCTTCCAAGTAGCTGGAACTACAGGCGTGTGCTATCATGCCCAGCTAATTTTTGATTTACTGTAGAGACTAAGTCTCGCCAATTTGCCCGGGCTGGTCTTGAACCCATGGGCTCAGGCAGTCCACCCACCTCAGCATCCCAAAGTGCTGGGATTACAGGCTGAGCCACCGAGCTCGGCCTACTCTATCACTTTTTAAAACGATAGATAAATGGTCATTTCAAGAGCCTGAATCATAAATAATATATGGAATGAAACACATGGTCCTATAATCAAGAATGTCATTCATTCTTTATTCTCAGCTATATTGAGAATGACCAATGAATCATGGGTATTATTGCTCATTAGTGTTCCTGATTAAGCAATCCTTAATTTTTCATCATAATGGGACACTAGATTATCAGAGATAATAACAAACAGAGGAAGCTGGTGAGATGTCCAAATGAAACACCAATTTTTAGAGTTAAAAAAAATCACTATTTAAGTTGTCAGTTGAGTTTCACACATGTGAAAGTAAATGAAGAAACCAAGTACTTTTCTAGATAATCTCAAATTCTATGCTTGTAGACAAACCCACACACAGAAGAAAATTATAGTTCGTATAAGTGAAAAAGACAGAAGGAATTCTTCTTGTTGTTTAAAAGAAGTTGTCAAGAAAAGTGTCTTAATATTTTAGCGTGTTGGTGTGAATTATATGGCATTTAGGGATAAACAACTGAGGTAATATCATCTTAGCTCCTCTCCTTTGCTTTCCTCTGCTTACCCTAACAGAGTGGGGTTAATGAAGAGCCGATGTCATCTCTGAATAAAGCCAGAGTTAAGGCTGCCAGAAAGCACTTGGATAAGCCAACTGTAGGAGTGAGGGAGGACATCCCTGAGTCCACAAAATGCATCACTAACAGTCAGGAAAACTGGCGGATTGGTTATGTAACACTGTAACCTCTTCCCCTCTTTCAATTAAGACCTTTCCAGAGGTCAATTCATGTCTTTTGCTCAACCCAGCTTGAGTCACCAGGGCCTTGTGGTAGAGTCTGGACTTGCATTTACACACAGTTGGCGCCATATCCTGGCCCTACTGCTTGGGAGGCAGGAGAGTCTGGGCAAAGGACCCACACTTTCTGGAGCTCAGTTTCGTCACCTCTGAAGTATTATTACAAAGACAGAAGAGTCAGCATAAGCAAAAACATAGCACATGGTAGTGGCTTGAAAATTGGTTAGACGGTAGGGAGAGAAGAGAAGAACTGGATGCCAACTGGAGACGCTGAGATAACATCCTTATTCCTTTATGATTGCCTGGTGGAATGGGTTAGTCAATCAAACATGTGCAATGATAGAAATCTGCTCTAGATACTGTACATAAATCATCACTATGAATTACCAGTTTTGAAATAAAATAATAAAAATATATTCACAACCACAACTATGAAGAGCATTATTTTTTTTCTTTTGATGGTTGATAAAGTACTTCACTATCTTGTACAACTTTGTGATCAGCATGATTGTAGGAGATTTTCATTGTCTTGCCAAAAAAATGCTGACTAACAGAGGACTCTTGTTAATAAGATGCCCAGCCACAGAAGTTACTGTATTGAATGCCATCTCTGTCCACATGCCTTGCAAGTGTTATTAACCACTTTTTAGACCAAGATGTTTCCACAAGGCCATAAGTATTTTCATACAACATATAAAACACATCTCGAGCTAATGAACACAAGTCTGATTCACTCCATGGTAAACATTTCTAATTGCTAAATTTTTCACACATTTTTTATTACTTGGTATACTGCAGATGTGAGGAATGTCACTATCTCTGGGTCTATCAGGAGTGACATAAAGTGATGACTGATGATTGTGTGTGTGTATTTTAACCAAACAAAAAGGAACTTAAACAGCCAAAATAGCTGTTCTTCAAAGGCATAATTTTAGAAACCCATATTGACTCCAGAAATACTTAATTTATTCAAAATATCACTGGACTTTCCCTTTGAAATGTTTAAAAACCATGCAAGAAAATGGTATTGATATTTTATAAATTACATCTCATTTTTGCATAAACACAGTACTACCTGGATAGCTCATCCTCTGTACTGAGCAGTTATGCTTTCAAGGGCTTTTGGCTACTTCTCAAAGCACAAAAATTCTGTGCACCTTCAAAGCCCAAAAATGTATCACCGCTGAGGACATTGAAAACATTTTGAAAGCAATTATAAAAGGGGAGTGTTTTCAAAAAGTTTTTAAAACAAAGGTAGTAACATTGAAAGTATGTATATGACCTCCCAGAGGAATGTTTTAAAGCAAGAGACTCTCATTAGAGGGATACATCCTGACAGATTGTTTTTTATAAAGAGGTCATCTCAGGTATACCATCTATTGAGCCTTCCTGATTCTGTCAGACAAGAACATTTTCATCATGTGCTCCATTCTTAGGGAGTACAACAAGCTTTAGAGACTAGGGTAGAAGTTTAGAGAATTTGGGAAAGCTATACATTTGCATCTCCGGTTAAGAAAAAAGCAAAGTAGGAAAGAGAAAACAGAAGAAGAAAAGTTTGAAAGGGTAAAGTAGGACAAAATAGTTCTTACATTCAAATATTTCCTATGTAGTATTTTAAATGTTCTTGTTGGCAACAATAATTATTGAGCAGTTACCAAGAGCTAAATCACCATACTTGTTACTTTACATAAAATGTCCTCTATAACCCTCCTATTAGGTGTATCTAAGGGAGGTGTCCTTCCTTGAACATTTATCGTAATACCATAAGAAAGGGATTGACAGTAGTGGGACACTGCCGGGGGGGGGGGGTACACAACATCAATAAGAGTACCCACACTTTACATGTGTGATGATCATGTATGTACCTAACCTTCATTTATACCTCACATTTTAAAAATAAAATAATTTAAAAAAAAATAAGGGAGATGACCTCATTAGTCCTTCACAGATGAAGAGGTGGAGGAAATTTTTTATGTGAGTAAATAACCAAGACAGAATTCAAACTCATGTTTCTCTGAGTCCAGAGCCAGAGATCTCTCAAATCATACCACAACACCTCACTTGTGATTTTTAGGAAGATAGGAAGTTCAGATATAACTAAGATACTTTCTCAGGGGATTTGGACAATCTGCCATTCTGAGCTTGTAGCATTTGATTTCTGTTGAGTCCATCAGGTACATTTCGTTTTAGCCTCAGTCAGCCTCTTAAGATCTCAAAGTAAGCCGGGCTCGGTGGCTCAGCCTGTAATCCTGCACTTTGGGAGGCCGAGGTGCGTGAATTGCCTGAGCCCACAGGTTCGAGACCCACCTATGCAACTTGGAGAGTCCTCATCTCTACAATAAATCAAAAAAATTAGCCAAGCGTGGTAGCACATGCCTGTAGTTCCAGCTACTTGGAAGTCTGAGGAGGAAGGATCGCCAGAGCCCAGCAGTTCATGGCTGCGGTGGCCGGGAGTGGCCACTGCACTCCAGTCTGGGCGACAGAATGAGACTCCAACTCAAAAAAAAAAACAAAACCCCAAAAAACAAACAAAACAAAACAAAAAAAAAGATCTCAATGTATATGCATGGGATCAAAGGAACTACTAGCTCAATTAGATTAAAACCAGTTAACCATTATGGTACTAGTTGTGGCTTTTATTTGATTGATTAACTGTCCTTTTAAAACTAAATTTTTCTACATAGGTTTTTTGGTCCATGTCTGTTTTTCCCATGACCTTAATACTCCCTATGCCATGATAGGTCACCATGAGAAATTAATTGTATACTTGATAATGGAAAGAGTTGACATAGGTGAGTACTGATATTTCTCTACAGATCATGATTGCCTTAGGTTTTCCATTCCTATTTTTTTCCCTTCATCCCACACATCCCTTCCCACTCTTCCTTTGTGAAACAAGATAAAAGGACCAAGAAGCCGGGCTCGGTGGCTCAGCCTGTAATCCCGCGCCTTTGGGAGGCTGAGGTGAGTGGATTGCCTGAGCCCGTGGTTTCGAGACCCACCTGGGCAGGCGAGACCTCATCTCTACAATAAATCAAAAAAAATTAGCCGGGCACAGTAACGCGTGCCTGTAGTTCCAGCTACTTGGAAGGCTGAGGTGGAAGGATCACTGGAGCCCAGCAGGTCGAGGCTGCGGTGGCTGGGAGCGGCCACTGCACTCCAGTCTGGGTTACAGAGTGAGACTCCAACTCAAAAAAAAAAAAGGAGCAAGAAAGTAGAAGTCTATCTTCCACCTGACTCCTGACCATGCATAAACACATAAACAAACTATTTAATTAGGCAGTTTCCCTTGGTCTCTGTCATAGATGTTTTATCTGTGGATTACATACCAAGTCCTTGATAGTAGAACTCATATCTAGCTAAGCCTTACACACAGCTTTTGACAGAATGCAAAGACTTCCAACAGACCAAGGGTCAGAAGCACTGGTCAGAAGCAAAAGTCAGACCCAGATTCCTGCTCATCGTCCTAACACTGTGATGATATTTTTCATCCTGTCAGCTATTACTGGACATGTGCACAAATATATTACTGGGGTTCCCAGAAATACTGGAATTAGAATGCATCTATATCAGTCCTGGCACAGTGGCCCACTCCTATAATCCCAGCACTCTGAGAGGCTGGGGTGGAATGATTGCCTGTGCCCAAGAATTTAAGACCAGCCTAAGTAACATAGTGGGACCTCATCTTTACAAAATAAAAAATAAAAAAATTTAGGCAGTTGTGGTGATGCATACCTGTAGTCACAGTTACTCAGGAGGCTGAGGTGGAAGGATCGTCTGAGCCAACAAATTTAAGGTGGTGGTGAGCCATGATGGTGCCTCTGCACTCCAAACTGGGTGACAGGGTGATATCCTAACTCAAAAAGAGGAAAAAAAATGTGTCTATATAATTTCAGCTTTGGGTGGCAATTAAGCTTTTTGCTTTGTCTGATAAACAACAAAACGTTGTTTATTTCCTCTAAGACACTTTTTGAAATTTTTCTGCCAGTAGGGTGGTATGGCAAGGAACTTTCTTCCAAAGCCACTTCTCAATCTCTGTTC
This sequence comes from Carlito syrichta, assembly GCF_000164805.1. Taxonomy (NCBI): domain Eukaryota; kingdom Metazoa; phylum Chordata; class Mammalia; order Primates; family Tarsiidae; genus Carlito; species Carlito syrichta. Next base: position 1,150,686 of record NW_007248726.1, on the reverse strand, counting down.
TGTTAGCTTTCATGCCTCCCTTCCACCTCCTTCCCTTTTGGCTCTCCCTCCTCTAGCTCTGTTTCTAATTCCCTAAGGAGGCAATGCAGGGTCTATCCTCTAGGGATTTCATTTCCAATCACTCTTTTTGCTCTATGAAATACTTCTGATCAGTTCCTTGGGTTTTAATGCCTGGACAGTTGCATGTGCCTCCTTAAGTGGGAAGCACTATGGGATGCAGAGTGTTATGCACCAAGACTCATCTTCTGTTCTGTAGATTTGGTACTCAGGTAGTCTTGGTTGACTGGGCAATTCCCAAGTAGCTTTTGCTTCATGTCTGCATAATTGGAGGAAGAAGGACTTTGGTCTGTCTTTCTCCTTTTGAGACTTTCTCTTTTTGCACTTTATTTGAGATAATGAGTGAGTGTGATTTCAGATGAGAAACACTTAACAGTGAGGGAGGGAGATGAAATTTCACTGAGATGTGGAACACAGGAAGAGAAAAATGTGTGAAAAATCACGTTGATGGGGTTGTCTTGGTAGCTAGTAAAGCCAAGAAAGGAAATCCCCGCACAGCAGGCTTTAATAAAATTGGCAGGTGGGGATGTCGGACCATGTGAGAATACTAGTAGGAATCTAGAGATGGGAACAAGGAGAGAAATTGTAAGGGCCTTCTTATGTTGGACATTCTTTCCCTGCACCTAATTTACTCTAAGTGAGTTTGCAGATGGAAATTGTTTTCCTATGACTTTGCATCAGTGGAATTAAGAACATGGCTATACCCTTCCCAACAAAAGAGGTTAACCAAATATTCGGCCATATTGAGGTTTATTATTAAAGACTTCCAATATGTGGATGGTTGATGAAAAATGGACACTCATCTGTGTATAGCAAACAGTATATAGAGATTCGGATTTCCAAAGGGTGTGAAGTAAGATGTGGTCGTTATTTAACAAAGATATTCATCATGTTATTTTATATAAAACACACATACTTACACATTCCTTAAGGGTTTTAAAAATATCATTTGATTATCATGTACCTTTTCTGGAAGTTTCATATCTACCACATAAAGCAAACCTGTTACCAAGATAAATGTGGAAATTCTATGTCCTTGTTGTCTGTACCAGAGCCTGCACTTTCCCAGTGACCCACTATTTACTTATTTATTCGATTATATATATTCTGTCTCCACCTACCCATTTGTAAGATTCTTGAGAGTAGACCATTGTCTGTTTTCTTCTCATATATATCACAAGTGTTTAGAATGTTTTGTGGCATATAGTAGATGTTCAATAATTACTGAATGAATGAATGATCTTGGGAGGTTGGGGACATTTTGCCTAACATGAGTAAATCATCCAAACCAGAGGTGATAGCTAGTCCAGAACTCCTCCACTTAACCCCCTCTATGTCAGTGGCATTCCTTGGCAACATTGCCAGAGTTTGTGTGTAAAAAGGCAAAATGCTCCCCGCACAGGCTGCTGGAGACCAGGTAGTGAGACATAAAGCATCCCTAAATGCCAGAGACTGTCAGGGTCACATGGGGAATGACTTGCTTTCAATACACAAAATATCACTGGGATTAGCAACTTTATCATTTATCTTTTAGAAAATTCTGCTGAAAGCCCTCCTCAATTTGAGGTTGATGGCCTGGGAGTCAGTCAGCAACTTCCAGAGAGAGGGTCCAGCAACTTTTTCCTACACCAAGTGCTCTTTAATTAGCAGTTGGCTCCGAAAAGGCAAAGCAGCAAATTCTGCTGGAGACCCAAGGCTGAAATAAATACCACTGCGAGAAGTGGAAGGTCACTTGACAACGTTGTTGTCCATCACTCTGAGCTTCCTTCACCTCCAGGGGAGACCCTGAGCTTAGGAACACAGTGTGGATAAAATGCCTATTTCAGCTGAAGGTATCTATTAAAAGAGGACGAGAAAGAAGCCTACACCCCATGCCCCACTCTGCACTTGGTTGTGGTGGAGACGGAGGGGAGGCGGTCAGCTCCTGCTGTTCACAGTGGGCTCCCTCCAAGAGCAGCCCTTGTATGAACCACTTCGCTGTTTTGTCCCCATCTCGTTATCTGTTCTTGTTAAAATCTTTATTATTCATGGATGCAAAAAACTCCATCATTAAACCATCATAAATATTCATAACACTTTGCAATTGTGTGCATTTCATTTAGCCACTTGGCAAAACTTCTCTGAAGTACCAGAGTTTTAAGGAAATCTGGCTAATGAGACCAGAGCCCAGGAAATGCGAGGTGGCTTTTCTGCTTTATGGTATTTTATTTTAACCTGAAAACAAATGGAAAAATATAAATAATAATTAAAAGGAAATAAGCAGGGGAGGCGTTCACTTGCAATGAAGAGCCACACATTCTTTGGCTTTGTCTTGATGGTGCTTTTGTGTCAAACAGAAGATAAGGGTAAACACTATACTACAGGAGGCTGGCATGCTAATGGATTTATCCAGGAGTCTACAAAGGCCAGATAAACCCCCTGCTTTGGTTAACAGGGACCTCTCTTCTTATGTTCTGTATAATTACTGACATCAGGTTTGGAGTTGAGATAAGCATGACTCTTTTCTTGGACTTATTATAGCAGGCAGCCATCCCATTTTTAGTGCCTAAGAAAGAATTATATCCATCTCCCTCTCTTCTTCCAATCCAGTTTATCTAAACGGCACACTCTCCCATCAGTACTGAGAGCTTTTCACAGAGTAAAAGAGAACCCAGCAAACTTCTGCGGCAACCAAATGGAATTGGAATAATGTGCTTCCCCACAGCCACCCCCTCCCATTCAAGGCACACAGATTTGAACCAGTGGGACACCTTTTGTTTTGTACCATGAATTCCTGCCTTGAAACGTTTCTTTCCTGCCTTTCAGTGTAAGGATTCTCACTACTGAAAGGGAATTTTGAGCTTGTAGAAGAAAATGAGATCTCCACCAATAGAAATTGTTGCCCCTTGCCTGAGCTCACTTAGGATAGTTCTGAGCCGTCACTGACAGCGCTTATGCTTGATAATGAGTTGCCTTCCCTGCATAACAGCTAACAGGTGTGGGAAATATTTGTACCATTCAAGACTGCTCAGTAAGTTTTGATTTTCCTGAGGGTTTATGCCAAATAGAAACAAGTTACCACCAACCCAAGTATTAGACCGGCTGATGGTGTACATTGCTTGGTTAGGAAATGTCACATGTTAATGGGTAAGAGCTCCAGGTTTCCAAGCAGAGGACCAATTAAGGCAAGTTCTCCTTGGTCTGCTCCGGTGGACTTAGAGTTCTTTTTCCACGATTGATCCTTGAGCTCATTTGTGGTAGTGTTTGGCATTAGTCTCACATTTGTTGACCCATCTCAATAAGTCTCTAATTGGAGCCTTACTTTTGTAATTCTTCCCTGTGTCAATTGATATAGGATATCTTTTCATGATTTATTATATATTTGACCGCATCCAAAAAAAAAAGTCTAAATCATCAGGAAAATCAAGTGTGTCATTTTATATAATTCATTGTGTCAATTTGGATGTGACCCTTTGAAATATGGCAAATTTCTTCAGTACTGTAATTTACTGAAATTCAAAATCAAGTTCTTAAATTCTAGTAGTATTAATTACTCCCTCTGTGCTTCCATTGCAGTTTCTTCACAGCCCTCTCATTCTGTCGTATTTATTTAATAGTCGATTTTGCTTGCAAGGAACTGTGATTCGCATAGGGTAGCTCAAATAATGAGGGCTTATTTTAAGGATGTCTGTGCTAATAATGGAGTCAGAATCTCACAAAATCCTCAAAATAGAAGCCAGATAATGTCCAGGCATTACAGTGCCTGGAAGTAGGAAGTGGTGATGGGCTTGAGGAAGCAGCTGTATGGAAAAGAGCGATCCAAATTGGGGCTTTGCTGGAGGAAATAAGACAAAGGTACCTTCTGCATGTCTGCTCTTTTTTGTTAATCCCCCTTTCTTCTTATTCTGTTTATATTGCCTTTCCAGGGGGGCATATTAATTTCCCTGATACCTGCTAAATTAAAAGTAAGGGCAGAGTTATTTCTCTCCTTGTCAGCATTCACACAGGACATCGACCAACCTGAAGACTGGCTACTTTTCTGCCAGGTGCCCACTTCTCATCCAATCGAGACCGCAGTATGATGACTTGAGGTATTACATGGCAATCCAGTGACCGCCTCCTTTCTTTGCTTAGAAGGAGCTGTGATATAACAAGCTTCCTAATTGATGTGTACAGTCCCATAATGACTTGGAAACTTTACCTGGGTGGGGGCTGATCTCCTTTAAAAATATCTGTAGGCCAGGCTCGGTGGCTCAGCCTGTAATCCCAGCACTTGGGAGGCCGAGGCGAGTGGATTGCCTGAGCCTGCCCAAGCCCAGCCTGGACAACTTGGTGAGAGCTCATCTCTACAATAAATCAAAAAATTAGCCGGGCGTGGTAGTGCGTATCTGTAGTTCTGGCTACTTAGAAGGCTGAGGTGAAAGGATCGCTGGAGCCCTGCAGATTGATGCTGGGGTGGCCGTGACTGTGCCACTGAACTCCAGCCTGGGTGACAGAGTGAGACTCCAACTCAACTCAAAATATATATATATCTGTAATGTTCATCACAGATTCTGGTATTTAGTAGATGCTTCATAAATGAATAAGCAAATTTTGTTATTCTTCTTTCCTAGGGCTAGTTTTGGGTGAAGTAAAGTAACTTGCACTCTGCATGTGATTTGATATCATTTGCTTGTCAATAGTAGGAAATTGCAGAGGGTTCTGGATTCCAAAACATAGTGTATTTCACTTTCCGCCCTTTTCAGAAGATGGTTTTTTCTGCCCTTTTCAGAAGATGTTTTCCCTTATCTATAAGAATCAAGCCATTGTGGTAAAGTCAGCAAGTCAATATGATATGACATGAAGGCCAAACCTTATTTTAAGATGAGAAACTTGCAGTGACTCCAACTGTTCTCTATAATACCCTAGAGTTACTCTAAGAAACTATAGAATAAACCCCACTAGCTTCCACAGAACAAGCTGTTTTGAAGAATATAGACTTGTACTTTGGTTTCAAGGTGGGTGAGAACCTGTGTGCTTCTTAAGGCCGTGGTCAGACATCAGAGATGTTGGGATCTGGGGGTCAGGCATAGGTCAGCATCTCCTGAGTTCTCATTCCCCACACAGGAATTGAAGGCATACTGTGTGACTTGGCTTCAATTCCTCACATAGATTTCCCAATGGGATTGTCTCAAAATGACAATTGAACCAAGACTCTGTGCCACAGTAGGCAGTGTAGACATGAGGATGAAGAATAGGTTTGTGCTGGACAAAGGCTCATCCTTGCCTAGACTGCCTCTCTTACATAGTCATCATTTTTACTTGTTCCTGCCTGGCCATCCATAAATTTGGTCAGGATAGAGAATGGGTTTAGAAGCAGAGGAAATATTGTAAAAGCATCAATCTTCCTTTTTGCAAATCTCCCACCTAAAAAAAAAATGAATGTCAATTTCTTTGGAGGTAGATTTTTTCTGTATTTCTGGAAAACTTTCTTGGTTTGTGGGACTGCTTCTGGAAAATTGTCTATACCTGCTGCGAAAAATAACCAGGTGTCCTGATGACAATCTCCCTTGCTTTCTTATATGTTCTTTCTGTGGCTTCCTTAGACTATTCTGGAGAGTTTTAGTCAATATCTGTGGAATCCACTTTCTCTCCCTTCTCTGTGGAGTTTTCAAAGTTGGGATCAGAGCTGTATGGGGTGTGTGTGTGTGTGTGTGTGTGTGTTGTGAACAGCTTAGCAGAAGAACCTGGCATCCTCAGTAGACACAGTAGGTAATAAGTCTTGTGGGCAGGATCGATGGTAAAAGGAAGAGGAAAAAAAGCAGAACTAAGAGATGAAGACAGTCAAACAGATTTCAGCTAAAACTGATTCAGCTTGCTAATGAATCCACTAGCTAGTACTGAATTCTTGATACTCTCCTCACTTCTCAAATCAAGTTAAAAAATTGATTCCATGCCAGTTACAAGGGGCAGAGTTGTCACTTACCAGGGAGATTAACTTGCTTTGTTGAATACTGACAGGGACCAGAGAAGGGCAAGACCCATATAGAATGCAAGGTACTCTAATTCGTGGTAACCTCAAAACCTGAATGAGGACTAAGTTGAGGGTTTGTAATTTGCTCGAGTATCCAGTCCAGACTAAGGTAAACTAGAGAGTAAATTTAAGGAAGTCTCAAACCAACATGAATTTTTGTCATCTCTCTGCATCCTGATGCCCAGACTGGTCAGAGCTGGGAAGGTACAGGTCTTAGTCCTCTTTTTTCTTTCCTTAAAAAATGTTTTTATTGATACATAATAACTGTACATATTTACGGTATAGACCCTAGTCCTCCTGCTCAGATTCTGTGCACTCTCACATGTAGCCAGTTAGGGCCAATTAAGACACAGGATGTTGGGGAAATCTGTGAATGAGGAGGTCAGCTGAGTTGAGAAAAAAGCACCAAGGATTTAAAATGTCAGTTGATGTTCCCTCCTGCCGGAGTAGACGGTTTTCTGTTTCCAGCCAGGGCTCTGAGAATTCTCCACAGTGTGGTCAGTTATCCGAACATTGGAACCCCACAGTGCCCGGCTGGCCATCCCTCCATCACCACTTGACGGCTTTTCACCACCACAATTTTGCCCTCTGGCTTTAGGTGTTACCAGATTGGTGCTTAAATGTATTTAAAGTGACCCTCAGTGTCCTTTCAAATACCACACTACTTAGCACAGACAATACCAAGAAAAAAAAGTGCTGTGAATTCATAAGAGAAAATGTAAAAGAGTGTGACTCTGTGTATGTGGGGTAGGGAAACAACTGAAAAAAGTGGCCATGCAGATTATTCTTTTAAATTCTTCCTAATTTTTACAGCTATGTTTGAATATGCACAGAAGACAGGAGACACCTTGAGAAATTATAGAAGAAAGTTAACATTTGAAAAGTTCCCTTTTGGGATAAAACTACTGACTCACACACACACAAACTGGAAGTCACCTAGCGCTCCTCTCCCAATTACACAGCATTTGAAACTTCCTGCAGAAGGGATAAATACGTCATTTGTTTTTCCTTTAGCTGAAACTCTTAAGTTCTTAGGTATGAAGAATAACAGACTGGGGGCCTCTGTCCAAATCCTGGATCAATTTGCCTCTTATTCTTTCCCTGGGCTACCTGAGTTAAGTAGCTTTCTTCTGTTTCTCCAGGGGAAAATGATGACAATCCTCCTTTCCAGTTAATTCTTCCCAAGCTTGTTGGAAAGAGTCATCCGTTTATGTTTTATTCCTTATGCCTGTAAGATCTTGGGATGAAATACTCTTGATAAACCACAAAGCCTATTACTATTTTAAGTACCTGCATCTTCCAGGAGAAGGAACACGCTGGCTCCCTGCAGGAGAAATAAATGGAGTCAGCTGTCTGGCTGGCACACTGTCTTTAGGAAAAAATAAAAAAAGACCCAGATCGTCTTGTTCTGTCTACTGAAGAAAATGTGTTCAGATTTAGTAAAACAGAGCACAAATTTCAGAGAAGTTACTTGTTCCACACCCTGGGCTACACGAATCATGGGGGGTTTTTGTTTTGTTTTGTTTGGTTTGGTTCAAGAGAACAGGCTCTGAACACAAAATGGAGAGGATACCAGGGTGTTGATTAAAATGCATCTTCGAGGATGTGTGTGGGAAGAAACATGTTCTTTCTCTTATTTTAGTGTCTTGTTTCATGGCTGTGAAGGAAAGAAAATGACTTTGGCTACCAGCGTTTCAAATCATATGTGCAGTTTGGGGAGCACCTGGCACTTGTGAGCAAAACAGCATGCAAAAATATTTTGTTCTATTTTCCCATTGTGATCTCTCTTCAGAATTTTTTTTTTGTCCCTCCCTTTGTGTTCTTGTCAAGATTGACAAGCATCCGTGTTACCAAGTGACATGAAGTTTTTGCTTGAATAATCATGACTAAAATTCAGGGTATTTTAAAGCGCATTATTGACTCGGAGAGCCACCCGCTAGATTGAATTCTTCTGAATTAACAATGACTGACAGCATCAGTGAGGTACTTTTACCCCAAATGGTCAGGGCCTCCCAAGTACCTACTGTGGCCCTGGTGCTGGCATCTTCATCCCAGGGCTGTCGTGATACAGGTTATGTAGCTAGAAAGTTTTCTCTCATTAAAAATGTTATAGAAAATCCCATGCTTAGGAATTAAACTCTAAGTAAAAAAACGAAACAACAAAAAATACACACACAAACCCACAAACAAACAAACAAACAAACAAAAAAACGGATGACAAGAAGAGGGACTGAAAGTTATTTTTATTTGAAGTGGGCAGCACTGCCTTGTTGACCTTCCTTCGGTGTGGACATCAACTAATGCCGTCGCTTGGAGTGAGATGGCAGAACTCATGGGACACAGGCTGGAGCAGGGGGTCATTTTTAATGAAAAGTAGTGAAATCATGTTTTACTCTCAGCATGTGCTGAAGCTCTTGGGAAGAGAGTGTGACAAACTCTGATGAAAATTGTTGAAAGGGTCATTATGTTAGAATATGCTGAACATGAGGCCTTTAGTCCCCTTTCTTTTTCCCTGTTCTAAGGGGAGGCTCCAGAAATTCTATATAAAAGGGCTTAGCAACTGCATTCTGTTTGAAAAGGAGGAGGGAGGTAGGGGACTTACCTGGAAGCAGCATTTCACAGCAAGCCCACTGTTTTTAATTAGATGCTATTTTTTTTTTTTTAAAGAGTATCTTGGCTACCCATCCCTCCCCAAAACGAAATGAACCCTTGGTGATGCCCTTGACAAATTCCTTGGGCAATGCAATTCCCTGCCTTTTTTTTTTTTTTTTAATCTTATGTATTTATTTATCATCTGTATATTAAAAAGGACACAACTGGTGCAAATTGATTGCTTATAATGTCCAGCAGTTACAGCCCCATTTAAAAAAATACACCACATATATTTAACCACTGAACACTTGATTAATATAGTAGAATGTGTCAAACTAAAAACTGATGGAGAATATTGGCTTGATTAGTTGTTTCTAATGATTTTCAGAAGTACTTATTTTCCAAAGGGACTGTGCAGAAATGATAATACTTTTCACAGCATTTTTGCCAATGCTTTCCTAAAGGATGGTTATTATCAGCAGAATATGAAACTAATCTTCACAAACAATCTCCAAGAAATTGTTTTGCAAACGGTTCCCAAGAAACTGTTAAAATAGTCAATGAGCAATTCATCGAATTACACTGAACTTTTAAAATGGCACCTGGGTTATATACATTCTTATAAGAGACTCAAATACATACATGTGTGTTTTACTCACCACATGCATGGAAATCTAGATGCCAACATTTTTCCTGTGATTCTTTTTATAAATACAACACCTTAGATGACTCGAGCGTTCCAAATGCTTTGTTACCAAATTAAGTGTGGTTCGTGCAACACCGCTCATTGTTCCATCTCCGATCCAGCCTACTTTCCCACTAAAGCGTGTAGCACTACCTTTTCAGAGCTGCCCTCTTAATCAGGGAACCACAGTCATTGTCAAATTATCTCAGTCTCCCATTTCACATGTTCTGTGCGGTATCCCATTTCCCTAATTCGTATGTCTGCACACCTTTCCCTTTCAATGATGGTTCTGGACATCTCACAATTCAGTGCAGATAGTCTCAACTCAAGGGGCAGCTATCTGGTTATTCTATAAAGCGAAATCTGAAATTGTGATTTTTTCATTACTTCCCCTACTTCTTTAGGGGAAGCAATGGTGATTTCTCTGGACCAATATGGTCATAATTTGCTTCAGTGACATTCAGATGTTGTCATGGGTTTTCTCATTTTCACAGTCACCTTTGTAGCCACTATGAAAATTTACTCCATGCATTTCACCACTCTCTCAAAGCCTACAATGATTCTTAACTCAGCAAGTTTTCTGTTTTGTAAGAAGCTCCTAACTCCACCTTGACTGTTTTTAAAGGTGATTTCCTTTAACTCAATCCTTCTAAGTTTACAATCCCAAATGTCTGTTTTACTCACTTGTTTTTTTTTAAAAAGTGCCTATCTTCCCTATTACTGAGGCATACTATAAACGCTTGAATTTTATATTTATCTCTATAAATAACTATGATGTCATGCTTACACGTAATGTCTGCCTTTTGTTGTAAACTTTGAAAGTACAGATTGTAAACATTAACTTTATTTTGCACAGCACTAAGCACAATGTCACGATCACTTAAATGCTTTGGATGATGATGGTGAAGATGATAATGATAACGTAATGCTGTTCTGGTTTGAAAATGTCACATAAGTAGTCCAGTACATTTTTTTTTATGTAAGATGTCTCTCATTCTATAAAACTGTCATTCTTCATTAGCAAAAAAGGTTACAGTAAGTTATAATTAGTGTTTAGTGCCCTGTCAAATAATTAAGTTTAATAAAAAGCTTTCAATGAGTTTAATGTTAACATGGGGTAATTAAAGCCAAGTCTTGAAATGCATTAGGTGTCTATTATGTCAGATATTTGATGCTTTTCCCCTCTACTGATGAAATTGTCAAATTGTGCTTATAGCAATGTCATCATCAAAGACAAAAACACTCACATCACTCAGATGCAAAATGGGCTTTGCAGTGCCTGACAAGGGCGGAAACTCAGAAAAATCGAACACATCTCTTATACAACCATGTTACTTACAGATAAGGAAACTGAGTCCCAAAGATATCATGTGACTTGCCCAAGGTCACAGAGTGGTAAGTTAATTCTTCATTGATAGTGAGGATTGAGTCTCGGGTTGTACTGAAGGGATGATTATTACTGCTATTGTTTCTTTCTGAAGTGTAAGATATTTGCTGGGAAAATGCTTATTTGGTCTTTTTGATGGGGTGAAAAAACTACCTGCAAAGTTAAAGAATATAATTTGTGTTTGGCTCTTGTGGTATTTAACAGTCATTTTAGGATGCGGGATTTGTCATAGCGCCTATTTTAAGGTCCAAACACAGAGACAAGGCTGAAATCTCACCATTCTCTCATCAGAATAACTGGAATGCGCCTAGATACTTGGCCATTTCTAACTCTGCATTCTTTGAGCTTCCCAGGCCTTCTCTTGTGCATGTCGTATTATCTTTTCTGCCCACAAAGATTTTGAAAAATCAGCAGAGTACAAGTAGCCCCTGAAATAAAGGCGTCATTCAAGGAACAAAGAAGTAGAAGGAGGGATCCAATTAAAATGATGAAAATCTTTAATTTTTATTTAAGTATACTTGTACGGACACGTGTATATACAAATACAGATCGTAATGGGTTTGTTTGTGTGTGGGTTTTTTTTTTTTTTACATTATCTTTAACGTTTATATAATGTCAGCATTTCAAAACAGCACTCGATGAGTAAGTGCAAAGGAACTGCAAAGCAGGGCAGTACAAGCACAGGACCACACGGAGCTGGACTTCACACCCAGACACACACACAATGAGTGGCTTCAATGGGGTGTCAAGAGTAAGCATGGAAAGCGGATTTTGACTCATGGGTAACCTCCAACATGCCAGCATCTATTAAACTGTACACACAATGGGAGCAAGCCCATTGTAGGGAGATTTGTCTCACATTCGAGCAGCCCTGGGGCAAATGCATGGGAAAAACTCAGTGATGCCAAACCAGAGACAGACCTGCCCATTCACGGCTCTGAGAGAAAATAAAACGTGGGAGGAAGGCGAGAGACAAAAAGATAAACATAAAAAGTAAAGGGGTGGGGGGGAATGTAGGCAAACAGGGGTGTTGGTGGAGGTGGTTTTCAAAGAAAAAGCTAGTGACCACAACTCTGAGAGCAATGAATGGAAGGGAGGAGTTTAAAACTGTTTTTCTAATTATTTGAAACTATTAAAGATGGCTGTGGCCGTTGCTAAGGCACCGGAGAAAAACAGAGTCCCTGAAAACCCACAGGTACGATATGACTCTTCCTTTCACAACGACACAGAGAGGTAAACTGCTCCATTTAACCTTCCTATGGTGATTGGTCTGTAACCATTCCCATGTGTGAGCTGCACGTGACATTGATAAAGACTCTTCCTGGGAAAAAAAGTAAAACAGTCCATGAAAACAATCATAAACAGAAAAGCAAAGCAAACCAAAGTACAGACTGTTGCTAAATTCCCTAACCTTTTCAAACCAACATGCTGGGGGAGGTGAGAGGGGGCGAGAGGGTGGACCACAGGGCTCCAACATCAGACCTTGAAAACACTGAGGACAAAATATTGATCAAAAACGTCATGTTGTTCCAGGTCCCAAGATGACGGAGTCATAAGATTGGGTGGGCGATGACTACACATGAGTCCTGTAGGAAGCAGTGTCTCAGCCATTTGTGATTCTTTCTCAGCCACGGTACACATTGGATGTTTCAAAGCCTCAATGCATGTTTTGTATCCTGAAAGTCTATTGTTCTCACTTACAAAAGACATAAGAATCAAATTAATACTTTATTATCAAACACTATATACAACAGAGGTTGCTAATAATACAGAATTTAAAGAACGCAGTTTTTGTTTAACGGTTTACTTTTCATTCCTCTGCCACCCAAGAAAGTACAGTACAAAACAATAGTCTAAACTAACACGAACTGTTACCTGGTCTATTAAAGGATACACGGTATCCACTAAACAGACAGATCCTTATTTCCCTGCTTCATGTTGCAAAGCCCTTGGCAACCAGGGGCAAATGTTGCTGGGGTTTGACTAACTGGGGCTGAGGAACAGCATAGCTGCCTTTCAGACTTTTGATTTGTTTTTGAAATTAAAAGCTGCTACAAAGTCGCATCGACATCCTCCTAAGCCCCCAGAGGATTGTAACATCACCACAAAAAGGCCACCAACACTTTTTAAACACAATGAAAACTGTCTGATTCCAATATCTTCTTGAAAATTCCATGGCAAGTGCATTAGCTATGATTACGTCACTCATAGGTGGAGAAGCATACTGTCTACTGGCGTGGATAGTCTTGCTATTTTCTTTTTACTTAATTTGCAGTGGCATGATGGTAAAGTAAAGGGGTCTAATTTCACTGTGAAGAAAAACGAAAGACAATGGCAGACAGGGCCATGAGTAATTATTTCATCATTTGTTAGAGACAAATGCTAGAAAAACAACAGAAGTCTCCATTCCTAAAATGAAATTAGCACTGCTAATGTGGTTATGACTAACTGGAATCATTACAGAATCATTTTATCTCCTTGTCATTATAGAACATGCAATATTATTTTGGTTCTGACTATTGATCCATTTTAGAATGTATCTTTTTTTCCCCTACCCAAATCCCACTGGACCAACAAGCCTGGAACTATTAGTAAAAAAAAAAAAGTATTTCTAGATATTACCAAGAGTGTGAAGCATATAAATAATTAAAGGAAAAAGGAATCAAATGCTGTGAACTTTTGTTTCAATGAAATGGTGGCTGCCTTTTGTGATAAGACTCTGCCACTCCAAGAAGTTCCTGATGTCAGTGGGAATAGGATTGATCATATCTTCCAGGCTGGCAACCCCACGCGCATGGTTCTATGTGAGAACAGACTCGGCAGTCACATCCACTCCAAACGGATCAGGTAAGCCCAGATTACATTTCAACATGTGTACAACTCTCCAGGGTGCAGTACGTTTACAGCTGCCTTTCATTCACATATTTTTCTAATTCAGAACTACTCACAATTCTAAGCAAATTCCCATTCACGAAGTCTGTCCAGAAGCGATGCCCTCTTTTTTGTTTTTTTTACATGTACATCTTAAAAAAACAAATATATAAAAAAAATCCTTATCTTGCTGGAATGCTTTCAATTTTTCATATTTTACATGATCATCACATTTATTTATTTATTTTAAAAGGCATGGTTTCTATTGACATGTCGTGCAATAGCAAAAAAAAAAAAAAAAAAAGGCTAGATTGCTTTTCCATTGGTCTAACATTTCTCCCTGTGTAGGCTTTGGATTTTAAAGTTCTTGACAGCCCCACCACCAGTAGAAACCCCAAGGCTTGCATTTCCTGATCAACTGGAAACGTCCTCTGTTGGCCTTGCTAGCAAGATTCCTTGAACAGGGTCATCCTGCATTTGTTCTCCTTCTGCCCCACCCCCACAATGAAACAAGATAGCCCCCATATTTCTAAATGTATCAAGGGATACCACTTTTTCTCACAAGTTTAAATAGGACAAGCATATATACTCACTCTCAGCATAAAGTATATCTAAATAATGTATTTTCTATTCTAGTGGATTTTTAAAAAAATATTTTGTTAAAGTCTTTGGGACTCCATCTTGTTTATCTCCCACAGATAAACACATGTTCCCCCTACGCTTCAGGCTGTGTCAGAAAGGGAAAGAATATAAAATCAACACTTGAATTTTTTTTTTACTCCAAACTTTGGAATTTTATTTCCAAATTTCCCTTTAGCCCTCCCAAGTGGTGCTGACTGACTCTCCTGGTGACAGGGGTTTGTGTCCGAGCCCCTGCGGTCGTGGAGTGTGGAGCAAAACGTGGGTACTAGGGTGGGTGTCGGGGAAAGGCCACAGCACCTTGGCGCTCCAGTCAAGCCAAACCATGTCTCCTCCAACCACTGAAATCCTTTCCTTGGTACATATTGTCCCCAGAGGAGCATCCAAAGCTATTCCACTATGCACTCATCAACCCTGGCTTGTCAGCCTTGGGGAAGGTCACTTTATTCATAAAAATGCCTCTTTGAGTTTCTAAAAAACAAAACAAAAAAAGTTGTAGCACCATGGTGATTTGTATTCAAAGAAAAAATAATCTGGTGTGCACTGCCCAGTCACCAAAAAAATTAGAGGCACTCACACATACACACCCCCACCAAACAGAGTTTTCTCTGTTCTCACGCTTGCTTTGTGTTAGCATTCTGCACCCAACCTGCCTCCTAGGAAAAAAAAGCCTTCTTTTACAGAGCACAAGTTTTGTTGTCAAGAATGCTTTAAGACAGTCATATTAAAAAAAAAAAAACAACCCCAGTGTCTCAACCCTTTAGAAGCCTGTTCATTTATACACTCCTAGAGAAAATGGTGTAATATTATATCTATTCTTAATTCCTCCCCTCTGGACCTGACATGGTGACATGATGCCCTGCGCGATCATCTTACAGTTCTGAATGAGAAGGCATAAATATTGTATAGGACAGCAAAGCCCTCCCAGGCCTAGCCATCGCTGGCTACATCTGCCACTATCCTTCCTTGTCCATACATTGCTGACACAGTGTGCTCGCAGAGGTGAGCTCTGATAGGAGAATGCACAGGAGCTGACGAACCACTGGTGTCACTACCACAATTTGGCATTTTCATCTGGAGCCCATTTAGTTTGGGAGGGGGTGAAAGAAGTCAAGGCAAGGGCTGGGGGTGGGGTGGGTAAGGGAGGCAGTAACTAGTTGAGCCCCCTCCCCGGCCCCCCAAGTTGTTGCTTAGAATTTAGGCTGAAAAGAAAGAAAACAAAAATCTGACATCTGCCAAAACCCGATAACAAGTCCCTTCTTAGGATGAGCAGTTAGGTGGATCTCTGGTGTTCCAAGACCCTGATGTTTTCAGTGACAGGTGACGGGAGGAGACTGTGCTATAATGTCAAAAGCATCGCCAGGAGGAACAGTAGGATTGCCAAAAGGCGGCTGGGTATCCTTGGTGTCTGTGCCGCGTTCTCGCCGCGGGATGGCTCGGCTGACTCATGTACGGTGTCATCTGTTCAAACAGAAAGCACACATTCCAATGAGATTTCACATCCTTAATAACTTTTTTGCAGCAGCCTGCTGTTCACAGACCTCGCCACCCTCTGCAAAGTAGGGTAATGAACCTTGTGCCACCATTGACTTTCATGTCTGCATAATCACTCATTATTTACAGCAAACAAAGAGAACACTGGACTTTCTCAGCAATATTAAGCCTTTCCTTAAGAACTGAGGGGAAAAACTGGGCATACACGGTAACCTTTGGCACGTGAGCTGCTGTGGTTGGCCAGCAGTCAGACATGTCTTACACAAATTTGAGACGTCTGAATATACCTTTGAAACCTAAGATGTCACGAGCAGGCAAGTCCCATGTTGGTGGGGGTTGGGGTCAAAGGGCAGTTATGTTGGCATGTTAGTGGATAACCAGAATAGGCTGCCCACTTCCCTTCTTTTAGCTGTTTCAGAGGATTAGTGTTGAATGCCTGGTTGTTGGATGCTGAGATGAATTTTAAATATGAAAAATGAAACGCCAAAACAACAGCATTTTAAATAAACTATACATCATGCCCAGTAAACTTCAGTAAACTGGTGCTCTCTGGTTTGCCTACAACTAGGTATCATTGAGGGTGCTATTTCCATTATAAACCTTGTATTTTTAAGATTGAATTGCTTGAACTTGCCTATTTTTATTTTTATCAGGCTGAAGCTTGGCACATAAATTATCAGCATGGATGCAAATTTTCCTCTAAATAAAATGGATTAAGTGAGTTAAGCTTCTTTTATTTAGCTATAAAGTGTTCTATGAGGCTGCCTCTGACTTTGGATAGCCTTCCTGATCTGCATGATTAAGAAGCTTAACTTTGGAAGGGGAACTCTGCTGCAATTAATACCCAAAGATAGGTTGGAGGCTGGCGTAGGAGCCATGCTCTGCTCTAGGGCTGCCTGTCTTCTTCCTTCCACCTGGCCTAATTGTGCTTTTACACTAAGTGATCTCTGCATGACATGTTTTGGGGGCCCCTAGTGGGCCCCTAGGCAGATCTTATTTCAGCATCAGGAGAACTTCCTGTACGTGTACAGCAATTGCCATCTGGGATTTGCTCAATGGTCAGAAAGAATGGTAACAAATGAGATTGGTGGTTCTTCTCAATTATATTGACCTCAAAGGATAATCCCTAAATGCCCCTGAAATACTCCACTTCAAATCCCTTCATGGACTAACTACCCATTATTTTAGACTCATTTATATTTTCCTACCACACAACGTGTCACAGTAAGGATGCTTTTTCTCTACTGGGTAGAATCACACTTCCTATTATATTTGTCCTAAAGTAACCACTTTCCAGGCTCCCAGTCTGGCCCTGCTGCAGATATGCTTGTTTGGAATGTTTCTGTCAGTCACATTCATTCCCAAAACAAACTAAGAAACATGTCTTCTCGTCGCTGAGTCTTCCCTCCTGAAGTGCTCTTATCATTTTAAGCTTGCCCTCGTGGAGAAGCTGCTGCATCCCCTTGTCAAATTTGTTCCCCTTTCCTGGACCTCAGCAAATCTGCATGGAATGGTTCTAGCTCAGGAGACTAGAACACAGTTAGGAAGCAAGAAATGGCAAGATAAATGGATACAGAAAAAATATACAGTCCTCCACAACATATCCAAATATTTGCAGACTCGCCTCTATTCACAGCTCTTTTCAGTCTTGCAAATGTGTTCAGTAAATTTGTAGTAATAGGAAGTAAAAGTAAAGGCCCTTAATAGCCCTGAAATTAAGATACAAATCACTTTCCTAGGAGCACCAGTAAGTTGTCAGTCAAAACAATGAAGTACTTCAGGCTTAATTGTGAAATCACCATAAACTTATTTATATAACATAACTTATATTTAGACACCTGAAATTACATCAGCTATTGGACTCTGGTCTACCTTATTTTTTACTAATATATTACCCAATTCCTCTCCTAGTATATTTGGAAGTGTACTGGTAAAAGGTACCCAAGGAGCACTTAGGCACTCAGTGGGAACATGGAGGGCTCATTGTCCTCCACCTCTTCCAGGTGCTCAGTGAGGGCCACCCATTGTTCCAGGCCCACTTAGCACAGGGAACAAATCTTACAGGATAATTGACAGGAAGGCTTTTGTTTTTTATCTAAGTGAAGCATAAGGCTAAATGTATGTGCCTTTTAGTCTTTTAATCATACACAATCTTTGGAATCAGTCAAAGAATATATATCGTCTTGCCCCCAAGGGGGAAAACCCATTTCATTAGGACATCACAATTCTTCTCTTCTTCCTGCAACATGCTGTTCCTCATTCAGAATTCTACAAAGCATCCTTTGATTAAAACCCGGCCTCAATGTTAGGAGATTCTATACAACCCCCCCCCCAGTGAAAGGAGAAACTGGCTGTCATTTGGGTAAATCTGAGCAATTTCAGAATTCTGAGGAGGAATTCGTAAAGCAAAACTCTCTCCCAATGGAAATTACACCTAAATATGAGAGAATTTCTAACACTTGTAACACTGGCTTGGAAGAAGAAAATGTTCTCTTCAGAAGCCAAATCAAGTCCTGCCTCCTGGCTACAGGATTCCACAACACGGGGGTTTCAGTGGTTAACTGAGAAAACACTAGCGATGTTCTGGAGCATGTTATGTGGCATATGTCTGCCCTGAGATCAATCTGCGTCCCTGATGATAGGAAACTGGCAGGCGGAGTGTGCAAGCAAACAAAAAAGACAAATGCATTCCGAAGACAGGTGAATTAGTACACATTGCTGAGATCATGCAGTGGAATCCTTTCGGGCTTGCTGGGTTCATAAAATCTGGGTCTACAACCAGAAAGGTGAATATTCTTTCATTCAGTGGTTCAACACAGGGGTGAAGAACTGCAGGTCTGGCTGAATTTTCTAATTTTCTGAATATGATTAAGTGCTCAAATTTCTTATTGTATTCATGCTCCCAGGAATTGCGGCTCAACCTTGTCTCACTTTCTTAGGGAAGATGGTCACCAGCAAGCCCTTAAATATAGCTTGGCCTGACTCAGGGAGCTTTTCCTGCATGTTACACCTATGCTCCACTCTCAAACACACATACGCACGTGCTCAACTACCTTCTGCCAAATTTTTGCCAACTTCCATCAGTTATATGTCCATGAATCGATTTCAGGCCATGGTGCATTTTAAATGTTCAGTTTAAAGAGCTTGCTTCCCCAAAGACAGTGAAATATGTTCATATATGAAAGCACCTTAATATCTCGCATTTTATCATTACTTGAATTAAAAGATAATTTTCCTAATGGCAACACAGTCCTCAGTGCGCCTCTTCATTATCAGAGGAAACTATGCCACCTGTTATGGTTCTAAGCAGCCTGCTACTTTCTAGACAGGCAGAGGAAGCACATCTTACCCTGGAAAAAAACTCTTATGGGTCATGTGTATCTACATTCTGCACAATGTGTATCAAGAAATCATAATCCTGGGTAACTTGTGTTTAGAATGTGACTAATTCTGCTGACTGTTCTACTTGTGGCTTATTAGCAAAGCCAAAAGACTTAAGTCTTCATTATGAACATACCTCTAGTAATGGTAAGAGAATACTACTTTGACATTAATGTTGGGATAGGAGTCAATAGATCTGAATGTTTAACCTGGATCTAAGTATGTGGCACAGTTAAGTCTCAGTCATAGAAGAAGAGTGTTGACTCTGTGGGAGATACCATCTAACTTGCAGAACATGTGGTAGTCCAAGTCCTTGAGCTTCTGAGGAGTCTGATACCTTGAAAGGCCACAGTCATGCCTCCAGATTTCCAGGACACAATTAAAATGTCTCCGCATAGGCATTCACTCCTTGCAACTTTCTAAAGTGCCTAATTGATCCCTGGGAAGCCACTGAGACCTCTGAGGGCTCATTGTACACCCGTCTCATTTGCCCTCTGGGTGATACGCCTGCCTGAGAAAAATAAGAATGCTTGGAAAAAATACCCAAACTCTTCCTGTCAGTTATACCGAGAAAGCTATTGTATGTCCGGAGGCACCGCATCTTCAGCGTAGGTTTCCTTAAGGCTCATTGACTATGTCGTTCTGGTAACAATACTTGAAGGACAAAGTGGACCACAAAAACCTTTAATTTCTAGGACCGTAAGAAAGAAAAGTCCTACTACAAAAAGTCAAAAGACAATAAACTTCTCTGTTTACCTAAGGAGGCTCAAATTGCTCTGTGGAAAGGAAATAATTTTATTTCCTGTAAGCTTGGAGATGGTCAAGGGAGACAGGTAAGGAAATCAGTGAAGATGCTGAGCAGGTGGGGAGGAAAAGGACACCAGAGAGGAAGGGGGACACACAGGGGCGTCAGCAGCACAGAGGGTGACCACCCCTCCCATCAATCTAGTTGCATTAAATGGCTAGACTGAATTTATATTCAAGTGAATAGTTTACAGGTTTACATTATCCACAGTATGCTACAAAGTCAATGCTTCAATGAGTGATTTGTGGGTTTTATTTTTCTTCGTAGTTGTGGGAAAGTTTGAGTATGTGAAAGTCAATGTTAGAAAAAAATTATTTATCCTTAAATTATTTTGCCTTGGTAATCAAGGATCACATTCAGCTTTGAAGGGCTGTTGGTACATTTGTGGGAGCAGCGGGTGTGTGAATTTGTAGTGGCAACATGATTATGCTTCTCCAGACCAATTACTATTGATGACAGCACAAATAATACTGAAATAAAATGAAGTTCTTTAGGTCAGTTCAATGAATTTCTAGAGCAAACTAAATATGTTGAATTAGTTGCTATTTTGTGTGATAGTCTTATTACTTTTATCCATAGATTTGGATATAATAAAAAAGAAAAATATATGAACATATACAATAGAAATGTCTTTCTGTCTTAAATGAAAACAGATTCTTCAATATTCACAGTGATTCTCCAGCATGCTCTGAGGATATGGTAAAAGGCAGTGAGATTTTAACATTCTGATGGGGTTCTATATTAGAATACTGCATTAGTTCAAACCCATGTCCAAAAAAGAAAAGTTGCGTTTTTTCTAACATGCATTACACAAAGATACCGAAGAAATGAGGTAGAATATAAGTCATATTAGCATCGCTAGCAATGAGCAAAAGCAGAACTACAACATGCAAACATGCAGAGAGGAAGAAAGGAAAAAAGTACTGAAGCACCAGAGAAATAGATGCATTTGTTAAAAGAGATTCTCTAAGCATACTAACCTGCTGGTTCTAATGAATTTTCTACTTTGTCGTTAACATCGAAAACACGATCATGAACACCTATAGTTTTCATACAGCTATCTATAACAAAAATAGAGATAACAGCCAAATATGTTAGTGAAGACACCCTTCAACTCCCGTTTCTTTCTTTTTTCTTTCTCTCTGTTTTTTCTTTTTATTTATGTAGAGATTGTTTTACAATCAATGGCATGTATCCAAATGCCAATATTGTTCCCATTTGCTGTGCATGTACAACAGTCTAAGAAACAACAAGTTAGCAACTGCTGTGTACTTAAATCAAAGCATCATGAAGAATGATGAGAAAAAATATGATGAAAACTAAAACATGGATGTTGATATACAAAACAGATACCACACGGGATTTAACAGTAAAAAAAGTTTTACCGCTGTGAACCAGACCACACGCTAAAGCATGCGCAGTGAAGCCACCCTCTGAAGCTCATTCGAGAGAACTTACTTGTTGGTCTCACAAAGACTTTGAGCTTTAGACAGGACCTTCTTCCATTATCTGGGATTGCAGAGGCTGTGGATAAGACAGAGAGAGAGAACAAGAGACAAAGGAGAGAACAACATATTACTTTCCATTTTCACATACCGATGGTCTACAATATAAATTATTTCCTGACCTGAACAACAATAACTTTCTCCAATTCTCCAAAAGTTCAGACAAACAATACTTTTCAGATTGATCTAACTGCTACAGAAAGGCTACTTTCATATACCTATCATCTCTTTTCAATACAATAAAGACTCATGAAAGAATGTGGGTAATCTATGAAAAAATATTTCGGATTTTTATTTCAAAGGCTCTTCCATTTAACATGATCTGTTATCAATTTTCCCTAAACCAAGAGGATAATCCTTGAGACCCCTGTTTCATGGAGCCACTCCTCAGCTACAGGAAAAGGGGCCCAACGGAGCCTCAAGGTGAAAGTGCCAGTAAAAACCAATCATAGATAGTTATGCGGCAGACTTCAACATGACCTGTTTCTGCTGGGGAAAGCAGAGCTTTGTCTGTCCTGAAAGCTTGTCTGTCAATGCTTTGCAGGTAATTCAATTTAGAGGTTTTACTCAGAACTTGGCTCCGCATTCTATGTGACTAAACGGAGCCCAGTCACTTCCATCATGCTATTATAAGTACAATATGCTATTGAGAAAGTACTATGTTGCAATGGTACATTTATTTTTTTTTAATTTGCCACAGAGAAGGATGGAATTAATAAAGTAGGCTTACCAAAACATGACAGCATGTTTCAAGTTATAAATCATTTGAGGAAGAAACTTTCTTCTCCTCTTCAAGATAATAAGACTGTAAACTTTCCCTACGGGTGAAAGATTATCTCCCCTCAGTACACACAGCATAATGTCAAAGGGATTTCCAAGGGTGGTAAGACCCTTAACAACCACATGTGTTTACTAATGCATTTTAGAAATGACAAAAATTACAGAAATGAGCGCCACATACTTTCCTCCCAATGTGTTTGCTTCAAGTGGTTTCTTTGTTCAGAAAAAGCAGATGACATCAATCAAATCACACATGGCTTACAATCACTTTGGTAATACCCAAAGTGACAAAGACAGCATTTGGTGTGCCTTCTCTCTCCTTTATGTATTAATCTATTTTTATTATGCCTCATGGGGATCTCCCAGAGAACTAAAATGCTTATTTTGCAGGTGAGAGGATTCAAGATGCAAACTCCCAAGTAATTTTACATGACTCTCCTTATGTAACTCGAGATCTACAAACTATCCTGAAGAAGGACTTAGAAATCCACCACTTAAATAATGTCAAGCAGTAAGGGGGACCCCACTGACTCTATTAAACACCGGTGAACACTCTTTTAATTTTAAAACAAAAGTATAGAGAAGAAATGTTTGTGGCCCTCCCCATCTCTCCCGATCGCTCTGACAAGCGGTTAAGAAGTGCTAACAGCTGGCTTTGCTGTAGGCTTTCATTAAATCAAAGTCGGAAAAACTCCCTCTACTGACATTTACAGTAACTAGTGTGTTATTTAGGGCACAATATTTGCACTCTGTGGTTTGATCCAGGAAATGGTGTCCTTCCTGTGGACCTCAACTGCCAATGTGCATGTCACAAATACAGTACACATAGGTGGCTCCAACTCATTAGAAAAACCATGGGTTCTTGAGGGAGCGTATGTCTTATTCATGAGAAGTAGTGTGAGAAAGTGACACAAAAATGTTTGCACGGCTGTTCTATGGATTTCTGAGCTGACAAGAACTCACTTCAGGCCTCGTGAACTTGATTTGCCACACACATATAAATGATTTGACAGATGATGCTGCTGGATAAATGGGCTCAAGGTAGGATCAAATGTTTAATTGTTTTAGGGAGGAACTTGTTGGATTTAGTACAGGTCTTTCAGATTTTTATTTAGGAAGAGTGAATCAGGGCATTAAAATTATTGTAGGACACATGGGAATAACTAAGCAGCAGCAAATGATAAGTCGTCTGGAAGAAACTGGAGAGTTTTTTTACAAGCCCTAAAGGAGGGCTATTCACCTCAGCTACTGCATACAAACCACATTTTTCCATGAATTAAAAAATATCAAATGTATTTATATTTATATAAAATAAGCTAGGTGTGGTAAGCTCATGCCTATAATCCCAGGGAGGCTGAGGTGGGAGGATTGCTTGAGCCCAGGAGTTCGACACCAGCCTGGGCAACATAACAAGACCTCGTCTCTGCAATAATAATAATAATAATAAAATAAAAAATAAAATAAAAACCTCTCCTTCCTATCAATCTTCCCCATGACTTCTTCATCTCCTGTCACCAGGAACTGTGATAGATGCCTTGTGGTAGTATTTGACTACTATACTCTAATCCTTAGAAAAATGTATGAACCAAGAATATGAGCATACAATGTGATGTATGAGTACACAATACAGATTGCATTACCTGCATTGACCTGACAACCTGTGGCCTGAGCTCATGGAGTAAACTTCCAACTCTCAGAGCCAACTTGTGAGGTGTGCCTTATTAGGTCAGTATAACTTGAGTTCCGTATTTACCACATTGAGAACACAAAACTGCCGGTGCAGGGGCTCACACCTGTAATCTTAACACTTTGGGAGGTGGAGGTGGAAGTGTGAGGATTGTCTGAGCCCAGGGGCTTGAGATCAGCTTGGGCAATTTGGCAAGACCTCATCTTTACAATAAATAAAAAAAATTAGCTGGGTGTGGTGGCACACGCCTGTGGTTCCAGCTACTTGGAAGGCTGAGGCGGAAGGATTGCCTGAGCCCAGCAGGTTGAGACTGCAGTGGCTGTGAGCATGCCACTGCACTCCAGCTTGGGTGACAGAGTGAGACTCTGACTCCAAAAAAGGGAGAAAAAAAATGAAGACTCAGAAAGATAAAAACCTTTTCTATATATCAGCAAAACTCTGTTTTTAAATGTAAAGTTTAAGAAGTGAGAGTGTGGCTTTCCTCCATGTTGTATTCAAGATTTCTCCACCCCACACCCCTTGGCTGCTGAATGTAGGATGTATTTATTCAGTTTAAAAACACAGATGATTAATTATTAGTAATACTTGAAGATATAAGGTAATATGAGAAAGTGCTTTATAGATGACACATAAACAAAAGGCAGAAGATTGAGCACGAAAAACACAAAATAACAGGGGAATTAAAATATGTATGATTTTCACAAGTAAACCTACAAATGAAATCTTCTCAGGATCAACTGTGAGCAAAAGATATAGCTGAGGATAAATGTGAGGAAGTAAAATCTCAGACCATGCCTGGCTTTGGCCAAGAGGTAGGTAATATTAATTCCCAGAACTCTAGAAACATATTTTGTAAGACCAACATTATCTTACTTAAAAAAATATAAATTTTTACACATACATAGGTTATATATAATACACTCTCTCGATATAACTTCTTGTGTTGCCTTCCTTAGAAAATTAATGGTCAGCTGGGTGTGGTGGCTTATGCCTATAATCCCAGCACTTTGGGAGGCCAAGGTGGGAGAGGTGCTTAAGTCCAGGAGTTCGAGACCAGCCTAGCTAGGTAATATAGCAAGACCTCATCTCTAGTCTCTACAAAAAAAATCAGAAAAGTAGCTGGGCATAGTGGTGTATGCCAGTAGCCTCAGCTACTTGGGAGGCTGAGGCGGGAGGATCACCTGAGTTGAAGAACTCGAGCTGCAGTGAGCCGTGATCATGCCACTGCACTCTAGCCTGGGAGACAGAATGAGACCTCAACTCAAAAAAAAAGAAGAAAATTAATAGTCAACCTTGAAAGCTGATGGTGAATAATTATCAAAATCTATTATACATTACGACAGCCTATTATATATTACGGCAGCTTCATCCACCATTTTAAACACTCCTAAGTTGCCTATTACATACCAGTTTCTTTATTAGATACTGTGTGTGCAAAGATGTGTAAGACATACCATTCCTGCCCTTGTGTTGTGCTTATTCCAGCTGGGACATAAATATGAACCACAGTTTAGGGTACCTTGAAGAATCCACTTGATAACAAGTTTACATGGAAAGCCAGCACAGCTTTGGGCCAGGAGAGTCCACTTTGGGAGTGTGAGGGTGTCCCAGATATGCTTAACAGAGGACTTTTACGAGAGACTTCACGGGTCATCCAGAAGCCAACCAACAGCAACTGGAACAAATGACCTTCTATCCCGTTATTTCCAAACTGAAGCGTTGGCAACCAAAGAGAGGTATTAACCTGCAAACAGGTGAAGAAAATCTATGTGCGAAATCTTCCTATACAGATACATGTATTTTCTAATAGAATTTTTCAAATTAAAATGAGAAATGTCTTCAACAGTTGCCACGTAATCCAAATCCACATCCCTTTACTCAGTTTATGACCAAAAATGTATACTTGGAGTCAGGAAGCTGAAAGTAGGGATATGGGGACCAGTAAAACAAAACACAACCTCCTCTCCCATGATCTTAATAGCAACTTTATAAATCAATCCATAGGGTCCCTTCACCCTAATGAGCTGCAAAGTACCAACCAAAACCCTGCAAACACATAATGAAATGCAAGCTGGAGGCTCTCTGGTTCTCTGTGTTTAGAGTACCATGCTAATAAGGCCATGAGGGCCCCTTATCTTCTTGTCTGTTTCATGACCTCAGACAGAGGCCCTAACTTCAACCATTCTCCCATTCTGGAAACCCTGGTCTCCTGGGGCCCAGGTAAGCACGACTCAGCACTTAACAGCCAATTTGGCATAGAAAGGTGATCATATTCAGTGCCTCCAAATCAGTACTTCTGAGAGCTGTATTTAGCATTGCAAATGTATGTAATCTTCCCACCACAATTCACCACAGGTCTATCATTCAGACATAGCAGAGAACAGTGGCATCATACGGTGGTGGGCAGCTTCTGACATGGCTTCCAGTCATCCCTACCTTCCTGTAGACAGAACTTTGTGTAATCACCTCCCCTTGAGAGTGGGATGAACCTAATTGGCTTCTAATGAGTAGAACACGGCGAAAGTGACAGGATGTCACTCTAATTATGTTGCAAAAGACTACAAGTTCCTCCTAGCTAACTCTCACTCTTTTGTTTGTGAAGCCAGGTGCCATATCGTGAGATTCTCAAAGAAAGGCCCATGTGGCAAGACACTGAGGGGGACTTCCAGCCAAGATCCTTCAAGGAACTGAGCCATAGTTCACCAACCCACAAGGAACTCAATCTGGCTAACAATCATGTGAGTGAGCTAGAAAGTGAATTCTTCTCAGGTAAGCTTTGAGATGACCATTATCTTGAGAGAGACCCAAAGGACCTGGCTAAGCTGCACCTGAATTCTCGAGACTAAAATAATAAATATTGTGTCAGGTACGGTGGCTCATGCCTGTAAGCCACTTTGGGAGGCACTTTGGGAGGCCGAGGAGAAAGGATGACTTGAGGCCAGGGGTTTGAGACCAGCCTGGGCAACATAGCTAGAACCCGTGTCTCCAAAAAAACTTAAAAAAAAAAAAGAGGTGAGTGGATTGCCTGAGCCTGTGGGTTCGAGACCCGCCTGGGCAACTTGGCGAGACCTCATCTCTACAATAAATCAAAAATTAGCCAGGTGTGGTAGCGCGCGCCTGTAGTTCCATGCTACTTGGAAGGCTGAGGTGGAAGGATCGCTGGAACCCAGAAGGTCGAGGCTGCGGTGGCCGGGAGTGGCCACTGCACTCCAGTCTGGGTGACAGAGTGAGGCTCCAACTGAAAAAAAAAAAAACAAGCGCTAGGCATGGTGGTACGTGCTTGTAGTCCCAACTACTCAGGAGGCTGAGACAGGAAGATCACTTTAGCCCAGAAATTAGTATGATAGTGTCACTACACCCCAGACTGGGTGACAAAGCTAGATCTTGCTTCTAAAATAATAATAATAAAACTAATGTTATGTGAGCTACAAAATTTGGAGGTAATTTGTTAAGAGCTAAGTATACAAACACATCTGTGCAATCAAAGGTTTCCCACACCAGTTTTAGAAAGAAGCCTTAACACACTGCAACAGACTCTGCAAAAGGACAGCCACACCCTTGCTCCCCCAGAGCCACGCACTCTTGATTCTGCTGCCATGTCTACACAATTGGATCCCTCACGAGTTTACATTGCAAGCTACCACTACAAGTCCACTTAAAATATGCCTTGAAGAGAGGTAATTGTAAACTGCTATTGAAGAAACATGACAAGACGTATCTATTTAAATGTTCTTGCTCCAGCATTTAAAAACTGTTTTCATTTTCCTGCAACTTAGTGTGTTTTTGCTAATGTGGCCAACCTGTGCTGTTCCTTGCAATTAGCATGATGTCTCACTTTAACTCCAAATTGCTGGGTGAACCTAAGTGAGGTTTAACACAAAATGCAAACTTAAATCACAACAGAGAATGGCCTTCTTCAGAAAGGAGATAGAGAATGTAAAGGTGAGCTTTTAAAATACCTGATGAAAAGATATTAAAAGAAGTTAAAATTTATCTTACTATCAAAAAAACTCCTTTTAATTATCTTTTACGTAGGCCACCAAGTTAAATATAAGCATTATGAGCCTTCAAGCAGCTCAGAAGTACCCTGATAATCAAGATAACAAACGTTCTTCTTCCTCTTCCTCCTCTTCTTCTTCCTCCTCCTCCTCTTCTTTGTCTTCTTCCCTTTTTTTTCTTTAAGTTTTAAAGCAGAATTTATTAGTGAGAAGAAGAGAGAGAAAAAGGAAGATTCATAGCAGAAAGACCTGCCATGGGCAAATTTTTCAAAAAGAAAACCAGCTTCTTCTTCCTTTTTTGAGTTGGAGTCTCACTCTGCCACCAGGCTGGAGTATAGTGGCATGATCACAGCTTAGTGCAGTCTTGACCTCTTGGGCTCAGGAGATTCTTCTGTGTCAGCTTCCTGAGTAGTTGGAACTATAGGCATGTGCCACCATGCCTGGCTAATTTTTTATTTTATTTTATTTTATTGGAATCTTATTCTGTTGCCCAGACTGGAGTGCAGTGGCACACTCATGGCCACTGCAGCCTCAACCTGCTGAGCTCAGGCATTCCTTCCACCTCAGCCTTCCAAGTAGTTGGGACTACAGGCGCACACCACCACACCTGGCTAATTTTTTTTGATTTATTGTAGAGATGCGGTCTCACCATGTGGCTCAGGCTGGTCTTGAATTCCTGAGTTCAGGCAATCCTCTCATCTAGGCCTCCCAAAGTGCTGGGATAATAAAGCCACCGTACCCTGCCCTCTTATTCATGATGAACCAACAATTTAGCAGGAGAGGAGTAAGATATTGTATTCCTTTCACATTTTCAGACCAAATAATACTGTACTCCTTAGTTAATTTTCACATTTCTGTCTAACCTCACTCAGCCTCAAATCTTAATTCTGAAAGCCAAAATCCTTCTCTTTTTCTGAGTCCCGTGTCAATCTAGGGACATTGGGATGTTTTATTTTTAAGAATAGTCAGCTGCTTTGCTTTCTTCTTTTTAAAGAAATGAGTGTGTGTGGGAGCATTAAAAATGCAGTTTTCCATTATGTTTGCCACAGGCGATATTTCTCAATTTGTGCAAGTCAAAAGAAAAGATAGGCTATTAGTTGTTAGCAGGACCCAGTTTTTTCCCCTGTAGGTTTTCTCCTGCGGTTCAACATACAACACAAATATATGCAAATTAGGCAGGTGAAGGCGGAATTAAGCATTAATATTCCTTTCACAATAAATGCTGAAAATGTAAAGCCCATTTAAATACATGGTACTACTGCAAATGTCTCCTAGAATTTAATGAATCAATAAAATCTATTTTGTGTATACGGGTAGATGAGGAGAAAGCAGGAGTGGTGAGAACAGAATAGAGATTAACCAAAGCCATATGGACTTCCTGGAAAATGGTTACCAGACCCGCAGAAAAATTCTTACAACAAAAGCTAGGCCTCTTCTTAGGGAAGAATACCCCAGCAACAATTCGCAACTGACTCTCTCTCTTTTTTTTATGGTACCACAATACTTAATTTTCATAACACTTGTTATGGTAGAATACAACTCATCCATTCTTCCTTTTGAAATTTAAAAGTCCCATGTTTTAATGACCTGCTCATGGCCCGGATTTACCAAGCTCGCATGCTCGGAACAACCTCAAGAGCTTGCTTAATTTGCCAACACATTTCTTTTTTCAGTCTGCCCTGTCTCAAGACTTGCATCATGGGTGGATTAAGGTCAGAGGCCCAGATGTACAACTTGGAAAAAGGAGGCTACCAAGTAAAGATAGAGGTCTTGGATAAATTTAAAATATCATATAAATATTAGATACTTTGATATGGCTCTAGGGATGTTTATTTTAAAAAACTAGTCAAGGAAGAGGGATGTGCTTCCCACAATATCACAAGAAGGGTAGAAAAATACACTCCCTAAGTTAAAAGTTGGTTTCAACACCAGGGAACCGTAACAGGGAACAAATAATTAAAGTTTGGGGAAAGGGAGGCAAAATAAGTTCCAGCTGTGCACCACAGACAAAAGAAAAAATGGGAAGTATCACTCATCCACCCACTGGCCCCTCTCTCCAATCTCTAGGCCCCCTTAGGCAAAGTTCTCTCTGCAAATGCTAACTTAAGTATTATTTAAATTCCAGCAGGTAAGTCTCAGTAGATCAATTACTTTTTTAAGCAACCTCAAATAAATGACTGAGGACAAGTTTCTTTCTACTGATTTCTAGAAATAAACAAACAGGACATCATTATGCTTTTGTACAAATTTATTTGAAGTATCAGCAAACTTTTACTTGCTTTTAAAGGCTCAGTGACAACAAACCTTGTTTCTACTGCTTACTGAAGAAGGGTGCGATTTGTATCATAGAGTCTGATATCTATTGAGTATGAGTGAAAAATAACCTAGATTTTGGAAAATGATTTTAAAATGTCCCCTATAAGAAAAAATTTCAGTTTTTTTCCTTGAGTTGGAGTCTTACTCTGTCGCCCAGGCAATGGCACCATCACAGCTCTCTGCAGCCTCAACCTCCTGGGCTCAGGCGATACTTCAGCCTCAGCCTCCTGAGTAGCTGGGACTACAGGCAAGCACCACCACAGGCAAGCTGGCTGGTTTTTAAAGACTTTTGCAGAGATGAGGTCTTGCTACATTGCATAGACTGGTCTTGAGTTCTTGGGGTCAAGCAATCCTCTTGCCTTGGTCTCCCAAAGTGCTGGGATTACGGGCGTGAGCCGCCACACATGGCCCTGCATTTCTAATTCTTTCTAAGGAAAAAAATTTTTTTTTGTTTTTTGAGTTGGAGTCTCACTCTGTCGCCCAGACTGGAGTGCAGTGACCGCTCCCGGCCACCGCAGCCTCAACCCGCTGGGCTCTGGCGATCCTTCCCCTCCGTCTTCGAGTAGCCGGAATTACAGGCGCGCGCTACCATGCCCAGCTGATCTAAGGAAAATTTAAGGCAGTTTAAATAAATAAATCTCATATTCTGAATCTAGACTATCTACCTCCTTCCTCAGTGATATAAATGGGGACTAGTCCACATAGGCACATAGGCAAGATAACATTTAGGTATCACTTTAGTTATTTTTAAAAATAATTAAACATGAGGCAATACAGTTAACTTTCTTATTAGATGCATTTCTATTTTTAAAAATAACTGAACATCTTGGAACACTTAGAAAAAAGAAGTTTTCTGTTATCAACTAGTGTTGTCACTATTCTCTGAAACCTGGCCTTGCCTGAGGCCACACTATTTAAGTGACTGTCTCAGGCTTTAAGGTCAGAGGGTTCTTTCTTTCTTGTTTGTGGTTATTTTGGTGAACTTGCTGTACTAGAAAGTTATTACTGAGAAAAACTCTTCTTCAGCTGGAAGCCCCAATAATAAAGGCAGTAACAACAAAGACAAAAACTTCCACAAAAGGCAGAATTCCAGAATCCCAGAGGAGAAACTATATTATTCCTTCTTCCATTGGCTCCTCATGCCACTGTCTGTGACTGACACACTATGAGGATGGCTGTTAACTAGTAAGCAGCGAAAGCCACAAATCCCATTCCTCATTAGTACTGTAGAAACAGAAGCAATGTTATCATATAGCACTAATGTAGCATGACAGTAAGTTACTAATAAATCATCAAGTGTTTCTTCGAGCTTTTCAAAACCCCTTGCATCATCCTCCTCCTTAGTGAAGTTTCTTTTAAAGAGCATGGTTTAGTGGCAGGACTGCAGGCATCATAAAGCTCTTCCTCTCTGGTTCCCTGCTTTTGACTTACTCTGTGGTTATGAGCTAGCTGTTTAAGGAGTCTATGCCTCAGTTTCCCCATGAGCCTCCTCCCACTCTTTTCCTTCCTTCAAAAAGTTTTAAGTATGACCTATTTTGGAGGGGCTGTAAAACTGTATAGCGCACTCAGAAGCTCAGGTGACACATCTGTAAAGAATATTATTTCACCAC
Organism: Carlito syrichta; assembly: GCF_000164805.1. Taxonomy (NCBI): domain Eukaryota; kingdom Metazoa; phylum Chordata; class Mammalia; order Primates; family Tarsiidae; genus Carlito; species Carlito syrichta. The sequence continues at coordinate 1,118,887 of NW_007248726.1, read as the reverse complement.
TCATAGATTGATACCATCAGCTTTGGGCTTAGTGCTCCCTCTGCAGGGGGATTTCCCTGAGCAAGGGCCCAGCTGGGGGCTTCTTAGGTCTCTAGTTCTGAGCACAAATATGGAGATATAGTGTGTCAGGTATGGATAGTGATGACAAAGGGTTATTTAAGAGTCATGAGAAGAAAAACCAGGGGGATGAGTGTGATCCGTTCTAGTCTAAATTTAAGGACACACACACACACACACACACACACTAACATTTGTGACATTTGTTAGTGTGTGTGTGTGGGGAGTGTGTGTGGTGGTAATGATGAAGGTGTTTATGTGAGGATGTGCACTCAGGCTGGGGTGAGTGTTTAGAGATTTGGAAAGAGCATTGGAAGACCCTGTTCCTTTGGAAAACTGTGCTAAGATTCTGTTATTTCTTTTTCCAATCCATTTTAAGAGTATGAGCATGCTATTAAACTAGAGGGATGGTAGACCAAAGACAAGGATATAAATCCTATGGAGAAGCAACCAGGCTGGGCACTGAGACTGCCTTTGCACCATACATACTCCAGTGACACATTACAGTGACAGCACTAAAGAAAACCGGCCCAGAGGTGTATGTAGATGTAGACCCATATCAGTTCATGGATATTGTGCTGCTATATATAAGTGGTTCTTATCCCACTCTTCGGTATGCTTTTATATAATATCTATTTATGCAAATGAGTGATATCTTTGGTTGCTTTTCTTTTCTTTTTTTTTTTTTGAGCCGGAGTCTCACCCTGTCACCCAGGCTGGAGAGTACAGTGGCACGTTCATGGCCACTCCAGTGTTGACCGACTGGGCTCAGGCGATCCTTCTGCCTCAGTAGGATCAGGCGATCCTTCTGCCTCCTTCCAAGTAGCTGGAACGACAGTCATGTGCCACCAGGACCAGCTAATTTTTAAATTTATTGTAGAGATGTGAGGTCTCACCAAGTTGCCCAGGTTGCTCTTGAATCCCTGAGCTCAGGCAATCCTCTCCCTTCTCCCTCTCAGAGTGCTGGGATTACAGGCATGAGCCACTGCACCTGGGTGGTTGTTTTTCTTAACCAATAGGTCATGTTCTTCCCTGTGTCTGTCATTTCTGGAGGTAATATGAATATTTAGACAGAAATATCCATTCACTTGGGCTGCAGGCTCCTAATGGAATCCTAGAGCGTTGAAAATAATTAATGTTCTCTCTTTAAAAGGCTAAATTTTACTAAGGAAGGAGTCGTTCAGGTGTCAGGAGTGTACATTTTGTTTCACACTAAAAATGCTTTACTTGATGAGGGTTTTATGTTGATAGAGTGAATAAAGTCAAAGTGAACCTCAGGGACTCAATTCTAGTTTACTCTGTCTCTGAGTAGGTTCATTTCCAGAACAGTTAATGGCTGTGTATTCCCATCACCCCACAGCGAGGTAGCCAGGGTTTTCCATAATCTGGCCCCAACCTTGATGTCCTTCTTATGTCTCCCACTCTTTTCCTTCCTTCTATACATACTAATAGCTAGTCTCAGCCAGGCACAGTGGCTCATGCCTGTAATCCCAGCACTTTGGGAGATGGAGGTGAGAGGATTGCCCGATCCCAGGGTTTTGAGACCAGCCTAAGTAATATAGCAAGACCTCAGCTATACCCAAAAAAAAAAAAAAATTAGCTGGGCATGGTGGCACATGCTTACAGTCCAGCTACATCGGATGCAGACTGGAAGGATTACCTGAGCCCAGGAGGTTGAGGCTGCCTTGAGTTATGATTGTCATGATTGTGCCACTGTACTCTAGCGTGGGAGACAGAGTGAGACCTCAACTACAAAAAAAAAAAAAAGTTCATCTCAACAATATTCTCTCCCAGAACTACTAAATTGTCTGTTTTCCCATATGACCATTCCTTTGCCTCTGCCAGCTCCCTTGGGCCACTTGAGATATGTCCCCATTTCTCCAACACAATAACCTTCTTTTGGATTCTTATAGGGATTGGTCTCTATCTCCTTAATAACACTTACTCCATTCTTTTTTGTGTTAGAGCTGGCTATTACACATTACTTCTGCTAATAGAACTGCAAGTCCTCCAAGGGCAGGAACCACGCCAGGTCCTTGGGTTCTCTGTTCTGGGGAGTCTACTGCTTTGCTTACGGCAAGTCAATAAAGATGTGAAGAATTAATGTAGGGAGGGATTTTTAAAAATTGTTTAGCTAAGCCGGGCTCGGTGGCTCAGCCTGTAATCCCGCGCCTTTGGGAGGCTGAGGTGAGTGGATTGCCTGAGCCCGCGGGTTCAAGACCCGCCTGGGCAGTGAGACCTCATCTCTACAATAAAAAAAAAAATCAGCCGGGCATGGTAGCACATGCCTGTAATTCCGGCTACTCGGAAGACTGAGGTGGAAGGATCGCCGGAGCCCAGTAGGCGAGGCTCCAGTCTGGGCGACCAAGTGAGACTCCAACTCAAAAAAAAAAAAAAAAAAAAAAATTGTTTAGCTACAAAGTGATACATTGGCCAAATATGAACCCAAACTCAGGATTAGACCAAAAAGAAAAAGTGAAGAGAGAGGTAGTGGTAAATGTCAAAGAAATTCCAAAAAAAAAAAAAAAAGTGGGGGGATGGATGGCACAGGTGGGAGTGGTGGGTACACTTAAAGCCTGGACCTTTTCACTACTAGACAAAGCAACCATGTAACGAAAAGCTATTTGTACCCCTTAAAGCTACTGCAATAAAGAAGATTTTTAAAAAGGACCTTTTCCTGGAAAACTATTCCCCTGCACTGCTTGGCTGCTTCTGGTAGAATGACCTTGGAAACTGAACGGATAATCAGCCAAAGCCAGAGACATACACAGTTCAGGTGGGTAGCATTTGGATATCTGAGTGTTATATATTTTGAATGTGTGGTCCCAAGAAATAAGAAGTGAAGGGAATGTAGGCATATTTAGAGCCAGAGATACGCAGAACCTAATCACATGTAGCTTGGGTAGAGGCTGCAGGCCCCTCCCAGTGATAAGGAGAATCAAGGTAAGATGATGTGAGAATTTAGGTGACCAGGGGCTTCTTTCAGTAATGATAAGAAGGGGGCACTGGATGACCAGGATCACAGATAAGGGTGAAGTCATCCTGGCTGAAATCCTCTAGTCATTAAGAAGCCTAGGCAAGTTAAAGCACCTCAGACATTACAAGAGAACGCAACACCCCAAATTATGTTGAGGGATATAACTATCCTTTGGCCACCACAGAGTTCAAAATTGAGTACAGGCAGGCATTTTAAAGAGAATCAAAACCACAGAACTAGTGTTTCTTGTATATTTTTTTAAAAATCTGTGGATGTGAAACTTGTAAAATGTAGGACAACTTTGGTCAATTTGAGTAAGAGGTCAGACAAGCAATTTTAATGTAAAATATATAATGAAAATATTGATTTATACTTGTGGTTAAGTGAAATCTTCAGTTTACATACACTTTTAGACTTTTTTTTTTTTTTTAGTTGAAATCTCACTCTGTCGCCCAGACTGGAGTACAGTGGCACGCTCCCGGCCAACGCAGCCTCAACCTGCTGGGCTCCGGCGATCCTTCCGCCTCAGCCTTCCAAGTAGCTGAAACTACAGGCACGTGCTACCATGCCTGGCTAATTTTTTGATTTACTGTAGAGATGAGGTCTCGCCAAGTTGCCCAGGCGGGTCTCGAACCCGCGGGCTCAGGCAATCCACTCACCTCAGCCTCCCAAAGGCGCGGGATTACAGGCTGAGCCACCGAGCCCGGCTAGGAACCAGTTTTTAAGACACCACTGTGTTTCCAAAATCTAACATAGTGCTTGGCACTACGTAGGCACCCAAGAAATATTTTTGCAGGAACGAATAAATGAATGAACTGAAACTGAATAAGCCTGAAATATTCAGGTCCGTATAGCACACGCACAAAAAACAAAACCAAAGGTACCAAGGTGTTCTAGAAACCTGAGATGTGCACAGATTGATTTGCTATTTTTCACTCTCCGTGAATATTACCTTTTATATTTCCTCTCGCTAACGCACAGGGCAATCTCATAGGTAGCTAGATGAAAACTTCACCTACTTTATTGCTGTAGCAAACTTTCTGAGAGATTTGTTTGCTATTTGATTTGCCAGAAACCTTAGTTTAGCAGGCAGATAATGCACAGACAGATAATAAAAGATTGACAAATTACAATTATAACTTTAGCATGAAGTATTGTAAATAAATCTTTGGTGTATTTTTTAGAAGCTTCTAGTATTTGAAAAGTCTGCAGAATGGAGAAAAGGATAAGCATCCTTCCTCATATGCTTCTATTTCTTAAGAAATTAGTGAAGCTAACATATAAACACAAGCATTCTATCCATTAGTCATGATATTAATAACGATGTGCTGTTTAAGTTTTAAGGAATCATGTATATTTCTATGCCGACTCTACATGTCATATAAATAGGAAGATTGATTGTATTCCTTGGCATTTGAGGGAAATTTTATTCTATTTTTCCACTGCTTAGCGGAAGAAAACTCTTGGGTCAACTTATCTTTTTAATCTGAGAGGTCTCAGTTGAAATTGGCTTTGAAGTTTCCTAATTACAAAACTCAACAGGGGTTTTTCCTTATTTGGTATAACTCATATTTCTATTCATTAACCCCAGTTTCCAAAAGATTAAAAAGTCTGAACAGAAACAACTTAAAAGTTTGAAGAACAGTCTTTCCCCTGTGATACCTTTAGATAACTTCAAGAGCAAACTTCCCCTATACTATCTAATTACAAATCTTTTGTGATTGCGGGAGGGGAAGGCAAAACACACACATTTTGAACTTTCCAACTACACAGTGCTGCAGGAAGATGAGAAATCAGTAAATTTTTTTCACTCTATATGTCGGGAAAATTTATGTCAACCTGAGTTACAAGGAAATCGGGATTCTGAAGGGCAATCCTGCTAGCTGCTTTTTTGCAGGGCCAAGCCACCGGGTTCAGATGCTTTCATTCGGGTGAAAAGATCATTACCAGGCGGCTCCGGGGAAGTTAGCCCTCCTGTAAGTGTGCTCCTTTGTTATGAATATGGAACAGATGGAGCCAAATCTATCTGCTCTGTAGGAACAAAAACACTTACAACCCAGCTCTCTCTATTAAAGACTCTACTTAGCTCCTTTATACCATCGGCTTTCTGTGCACTGCTGTGAGGTTTTGACTTTATAGAAAAAGGCACTTCATAAAAGCAACAGTTCTTACTCTTAAACCAAAGTGGCCTAAGAACTAAAGAAGATGAATACATGGTTTCACCCACAGGGTTCCTTGGAGATATGCAGATATTCAATTAGGGATGCGCGCGCGTGTGTGTGTGCGCGCGCACGCGCGTGTGAGTGAGCCTGTGTAGGAGGAAGACTATGTTCAATTCTGGTAAATGTCTGCATTAAAACAACATGAAAATATAGAGGAGAGCGATGAAGATGTCATATTTCTCATTACGAGGATGGCATCTAATTGCTCTAGTATAATAAAATGCCAAGATTTAATTTTGTATATACGTCTGTAAGGCTAGCAAGGGCTGTCTTGAACCAAAAATATGACTACACACAACAAAATCATGTGGGTAAATATAATTAGTAATTAGGACCCAACCACAAAACAAAGAGCTATAGAATGCTTCTTCACTATGAAAAATAGTAATAATTACTTTGAGCCTCATGCCAATTTGCTTTGAGAATCTGAAAGATGTAAACACTGCAGGTAAAACCGATGCATGTGCTTATTTATCATGCTGATGAGCCAAGGGAAATCTAAAGGCCATCCCAACAATGTGTGCTGTTGCCAAGATATGTGTGCTGGCAGTTAGCTAGGTAAGTTTCACAGGCTTCCGGGTGTGGATGTACAACTGTGTATGCACCTCCCTTGGATAGCAACGGGGAGAAAGGAGTGTCTGCCTTATTTCATTACATTTATTATACTGATACATTTAAAGTCTGGCTGCCTCTTCGGAGATAATTGAAAAAAGAAATTCTGTGGCAGGATGCTTTGATTCTGACTAAATCAAGTCTTCGGGCAAATTTCCTCCTGCCAGTGGAAGCACAGCTTGCCTGAAGTCGTAACCTTTGTTGGAGAAAAGGAACTGGCCTTGAAGCAGATCATGAAGCAGATGTTTTATGCCAAATCAGAGTCTGGGGATACGTAGGCTACTGCAAATAAAACTCTTCTTCTGTCTGTTCAATCATTTCAATTCCCTGCAGTGTGAAATATGAACTTGCCAACAAATGGCCAGCGTGCTGTGCCTCGCAGTAGGGGGGGAGAGTGCCACAGCTGTGCCAGAGACTGGAAAACTCAAGATGCGCATGACAAGTTCATTAGTTCCCCTGTACAGCCAGGGCCTGAGCCAGGGCCTGAACCAGGCCAGTCTCCAGAACCATCCGCAGGGAAGCAGAAGGAGTGTTTACTACACCCAAAAGAGTTAAAGACACGATTTCCGTCTAAACAAGATGCACAACTTGTAGTAATCTTGTTGATGACTCCAGAAGGTTAGTCTTGACAACAAGAAACCAAAGAACAGATCTCTGGGCAGGAATAGATAGAAAAAATGATGTCTGCCAATGATTACAGCTTTTTTTTCCCTGATTTTATTAGCAGCCTGCTCTGTGAGCAATAAAAAACTGAATAATGAAAAATACTTTCAGCCTCAAAGTACCTATGAGAGATTTAAAGAACTTATGCTCCTTCCCTGTATCAGAAAGACAGGTTTGTGGAAAAATGTCTGGCTCACCTGTTGTGGGCAAATGTAACACTAGTTTTTTCTAGAGTTCTGACTTTCTAGTTCATTCCACATTACAGCTTCACCAAAATGAAATTTATCTAAATTAAAGTAACATTAGACTAACAAGTTTCAATTTGATGTCCTTTGCACCATACTGAACATACATATTCACACATAGCTTTGTAGCTGTAATCCTAGATTATAAATATCCCATATTCAGTTCTATTGTGAGATTTTTTTTTCAAAGGTTATTCACATGCTTTCTAGTGCCACATTCTTTCAAATTTTAATCATGAGCTCCCTAAATAGAAGTCATTTGCATCTGTAAACATTCCCTTGCAGTAGTATTTAGCAGTATAATCTCTTTGTACAGAGCTATTTTAAAAGGAAAATAAACCTTAATATGGAACAACAATCAAGCATGAGTATAAAAAGGTAAATTAGAGGCTTGAGAAACCCTGTAACCCCTTTATGTAATTTCTGAAAAATGTTTGAAGTTTCTCCATTTTAAAATAGCTCAGAATCATATAGTTTATTTCAGATGACGGATTACAGGATACCACTCATATAATCCAACTCATGACCTAAATCATAATAACATTTTCAAGAAATGAAACGAGTTCGAAATAATTTATTATTCTGAAATGAGGCCAAATAAGTACACATGGTTCAAGCTTGAAATGATAGACCATTATCACAACTAATGGTGACTTCTCATTAGTTTAGCATTTCTAAATCAATGTTGTAGTCAATAAATGTGTCGCAGAATGGTTACAAATGATTGTTTTAAGGAGTCAAAAACAAGATGCATATTTTTATTTTAAGATTCTTTTGGCATCTATTACTCTAGAATATTATTTCTTCATAATGTTTCTTTTCCTCTATTTAACTTGACCAAATACAATTAGATACGTGAAATTATTTCTTAATTGACATGGAGCCTGGTGGAAGGGAATGTCATCTAAGGATGCATAATACTAATAACATTTTTATAACAGCTGTCAATTATCTACTATTTCGATGCACCAGGCGCAGTGCCAAGTTTATTAAATTTAATCCTCAGCACAATTCTTTGAGGTAGGTATTATCATCCTTATTTAGAGACGAGGAAACCGAGGTTTTAGAGGATAAGCAGGCAATGTCATACAGAGCTAGTGTATGGCAGAACTGATATTCAATTGCAAATTTTTCTGATGCCCAAACCAGGCAATCTCAGTTACTTACAAATCATTCTTTTCTTCACAACTGCTCCACTTCAAATATTTGTTTCATAATTTCCCAGAAACTCTTAAAAGTCCTTCCAAAAAGTCTAGGGGGAGGTTCAAACTTGGTAGAACTCGATTGTATAATCTTAAGCATTTGTAAAAAGTTTCAGTAGAAAAACAGCAGAGGGGATTTGCCTGCAGAGACATGCCCTGTGCATATTTCCTAATGAGGTGCATGTCAAGAAAAATCTTTTTAATATTGTATTACTGTAACTGATGCACCCCTCAGTGCCCATATGAACCATGGTAGGAAGAAACAGGAAACGAAACACAGTAACCCAGTGTTCAAAAAAAAAAAAAAACTGAGAACGATGGCAGTGCCCTTAGTACACCCTACCTGTGAAAGGAGAGATTTCCCAGGCGGCCTTCGCTACCTCTGACCTCATGGCATATCCCTTGAGATCTGGGTAGCTCCTTCCTGCTCCCACTCCTGTGGTACCCTGGCTCTGACCCAGAGGAGAAGTAAACTAGGTGACAGTGTTGTGCCACAAGAAACAGAAATTCCTCTTATCCAAACCCAACCAGGTCTGGGGGAGGGTCCTACTGAGCCCACACCCACCTGCCTATTTACATATAGACAGAGTCCAGGGCCTCTCCTGGTGCCTCAGAAAAATAATAGGTGTAGCAGATTCACTAATTTTTACCTTAAATTCAACAAGGATATGGTTATTGGTAAGGTGCACCAAGGGTGACTTTGTATCTACTTTTTTCCCTCCTGCAACGTTGGTATTTGATCAATGAATGTCTCATTTAATGGTATGGGTAACAATTTTCTGCACCATATAGTCTCTAAAAATTCTTTTGCTTAATGGGCTGAATCCAAAGGATTTCATCCAACAGGAGAGACAAAGGATTCTGCTCTACTCTGTGTAAAAAGAGTGATCCTGGTAGAAACTATGTCAGGTCATGTTACTACCCTGTTTAAAATTCTCCAATGGGTTGGGCGTGGTGGCTCATGCCTATAATCCCAGCAAAAAGCCAAAGCAGGAGATTCCCTTGAGGCCAGGAGTTCAAGACCAGCCTGGGCAACAGAGCAAGACTCAGACTCTACAAAAAATACAAATATAAGATGGGTGTGGTAGCATATGCCGGTATTCCCAACTACTCTGAAGGCTGAGGGGGGAGGATCCCTTGAGTCCAGGAGTTTGAGGCCACAGTGATCATGCCACTGCATTCCAGGCTGGGTCACAAAGTGAGACTCTATCACAAACAAACAAAAAAACTATCCAACGGCTCCCATCTGGCTCAGAGTGAAATCCCAGATTCTTATGGGATGATGTCTATGATGACGCTCCTCCCCCTGGAATCCATTGCACACATCTGTATACATTTTACACACTCCGCACACATTTGTAGCGCTCTCCCCCAGTTCAACCTGCTCCAGTCATGCCAGCCTTCTTGCTTCTCCTCTAGGCTCAAAGCCTCTGGCAGGCCCCAGATGTTTGTATTCCTTTTGCCTAGAAAACTCTCTTGTCAGATAGACACATGAATTGCTTGCTCATTTCCTTTAAGTTCTTCCTCCAATTAGAAAGGCCTTTCTGGCTGGGCTCGGTGGCTCAGCCTGTAATCCCAGTGCTTTGGGAGGCCGAGGTGAGTGGATTGTCTGAGCCCACAGGTTTGAGACCCACCTGGGCAACTTGGCGAGACCGCATCTCTACAATAAATCAAAAACTAGCCGGCATGGTCCTGCGCGCCTGTAGTTCAGGCTCCTTGGAAGGTTGAGGCGGAAGGATTGCCAGAGCCCAGCAGATGGAGGCCGCAGTGGCCGGGAGCGTGCCACTGCACTCCAGTCTGGGTGAGTGTGGTGGCTCATGCCAGCAGTCCCAGCACTTTAGGAGGCAGAGGCAAGAGGATTGCTTGAGCCCAGAAGTGCAAGGTTACAGTGAGCTATGATCCTGCCACTGCACTTCAGCTTGGGCAACACAGTGAGACTGTCATTAAAAGAAAAAATAGGTCTCTCTTGACCACCATATTTAAAAAATTTGTCTATCCATCTCTATATATCTCTCTACCTATAGATTGCTCACCTTCATATTCTCTATTTTCCTTATTTTGCTTTTTTTGTTACTGTACGTACGAGCTATTTGACATATTTCGTATTTACTTATTTGCGTGTTTATAGCACCCCCCCCATCATCTTCTGTCTGCTGTGGAGTGTACCTTTTATTAAAGCAGGGCCTTTGCCTATTTTTTTCTCTGTTGCATTCACAAAATCCAAAATACTATCTTGCTGGCACTACGCTCTCAATAAATATCTGTTGACAGAAGTAAGGAAGAACAGAATAAATGAAGAAAGACAAGATCACCCCAAGAAAAATGTGTGTTTGCTCACTGATCTGCTATAAATGCTCACAAAATCACAAGTTTAAAGTAGAAAAAGCAAAATAAAAAATCCAATCACTGAGTAGGCATATGAGTTTCATGCAGTGTAAGCAGGTCCTTAAGTCTGCTCTAAATATGAATAAGTGGCTTATTTTTCAAGATAGAGTGAGGTTTCTCTTCACATTCAATTAAAATGCACTAAAACATATTTGTACAAAGCAAAATGACTTTTAAGTACCTTTGAAAAACTTCTACTGTTAAGCTGGTGGTTGTTTGCAAGGCATTTCTGCAAAAAGCCAAGGCAAATGATGGCAACATATCAACCAAGTATCAATTCCAGGACAGGCCTTAATTTCTTCTCCATGCCCTTTCTTTGGAGCATTGCTGAGCAGCAGCCACCCAGATTAGCCTGAAAATGTTTAAGAGGGTGACATGGGCCTGGAGGAGACTTTCATCACCACCACCATCAATATCTAAACCACAAGCACTTTTACACCCTCACATGGACCTGCAAGTTTTCACGACTGAGTCGCAAAACTCAGGTTCGTGGACCCCAGGAACCATCTAGTTTGGTCTCTGTATTTTACAAGTTTAATAAACCGAGCCTCAGCATTTCAGAGAGGCCATTTAGCTCACCGAAGTTCATCCTGCTCTGGAGAAGGATGATCTGGCCCAGGGACATTCATCAAAGAAAAGAGAAGTGTTCACTCAAACTTCCTGGGACAGAATGAGAGCAAAGATATCATCCCCAAAGCTCCTCTTAAATACTAAGAACCAAATTACTAGGAATTAAATGTTTAATGAATTTCTATGATAGCTAGTTCTGCTAAAATTTATGACATAGTTTAGCTGAACTTTTTATTTGCTGAACATATTCTTTAGGGTGCATGTAAAACCAATGTGTATAATACATTTATGTCCCTTTCATAGAAAAGAATATAATTTTACTATTCTAAATAACTGTGAAAGGTTATGGCTACTGCATCTTTGCCTCTGACATAGGCTTGGTCATAGTAATGATTTATTTTTTTCTCAAGTATACAGCCAGGGACACAGTCTCAATTAAGATATTACTCTTGAAGGAAGATGGGAGGCATTTTACAACTCCCTGCTTTATGGTTCTATTTCCAGAAAGTGCAGGGGTGAAAAGTGGGAGCTGTCTGTGATACTAATTTGGAAAACTAATGAAGTTTATAGAATTGTTATTTCTCATAAGTAGCTACTAGCTCCTATTCTATGCAAAGTGAAGTAATATATCTATGCAGGTATGACTTCTGGCGAGAGACTGCCCTCAGCAAAAGACACACACACACACACACACACACACACACACACACACACACACACACTCCACTAACATCACTACTGTTACTGCCACATCTTACTATGGAAAAGGTTTACAGCATTTTTATCTCAATTCTCAAGCAGCAAGAATTTTATCCCAATCTCAAAGAAATGTTCCTCACACTCACCTACAGTCATCTTCTCAAAATTTTCAAATACTTTTGCTCCTTACAACCAATTTGATCCTGAAAAGTATATGGAAACTGATTTTTAGAAATCAAATCATTTTTTAAAAATGCTCTAGGGCTATTGAAAAGAATTCCATTTTTGTAAATGGAATGATTACTCTGCAATTTATCTTTTGTAAAATCCTAATTTTCATATGTCCTACTTGTTTAAAATGATATAGACCTGTTCAGATTTCCTCAAGGGAATAAAACCAACATTAATTATTTCTTTCTATTCCATTTCAGTTGAAAATTTCCTCTAGAATAGAAAACAGAATTTTAAAATTACCTACTAGCATCTGTATTGTCATTCTCTTTACATCTCTACAGATAAAAAATTCTAGAAAGTAAGAATTCTTTCAGGGCCTTGGTGAACTCCAATCCTTGCCTAGATGTTAAGAGAAAGAACCCTGAATTCCCTAGACTCTCACACGAACAGACCATCCCATCCTCTGTTAATTACACCTTTCCAGCTGGGTGCAGTGGCTCACACCCATAATCCCAGCACTTTGGGAGGCTGAAGTGGGAGGACTGCTTGAACCCGTGAGAATAAGACCAGCTTAAGCAACATAGCGAGACCTTGGACTCAGCAGTCAGAACCCAACCAATAAAAGAACCAAGGGCACCCCTAAACATCAAGCCTGTAAGAGATCTGAAGGATTTATGAAGGTGCAATGGGAACAATGCCCTGGTGCAACTACATAGATAGCACAATACCTTTTGCAGAACAATGAGATACCAGATGAAAAACTATTATGTATTACCTAGCAGTACAAAACTGGCTAGATATTCATGGCAAAAATAAGGTTATCAATGTTCAGAACCAACTTTGAAGGCATATGTTAGTGAGTGCCTCTCCTCCTTTGGCCCCCAGCTTAGTCATTCTTGAGGTATTACTTAATATTTTCATCTTAAGATGGACTTAAGAATAGGTGTATAGATAAGTAAACTTATTTGGGTGGGGCAACTAGTTCTTGAAGCCAGCTAGTGAAATTGTCCCTTAAAGGGTTCGACAAAAACAAAGAACATGCACAGAAGAACAGCAGGCTAGGCACAGGTATGTCTCAAGAAAAATGAAACCCACAGAAGGCTACAAACTGAATATGTATCGTACTGGTCTATTTACAAGATTTGATAAAAAATTTTTTGTTTTGGATCTACATTTAAAATAAGACTCCAGGAAAGTGATAAAAGTCACTGTCTTGTAGAAACAGCCACAGTAATTTTAATGTCATGAATTTCTACATGAGTCCTTGAAAGAAGCAACAACTAGCCTATATATGCTGCTTATCTCAAAAGAGGTCCCTCAAAATGCTCCATGGAAAAAGGGTTCCCAGGTCTAAAAAATTTGGTGAACACTGCATACTGTACTACTCTCTTTTGACAGTTACAATACACAGTATCATATTTAAGACACCATACAATTTTGCAGGAAAAAATTAATTTTAACAGAACTTCCCAACTTAACTGCAGTTTGACCTCAGAAATGATGACATCTTAATAATTTTTTTGTCAATTAAAACCATCTTTGGATTCCCAATCTAGCCCAATTTCCTTTTTATACTTGAAGAAACAAACTCAGTTATTTGACTGATCCTAGATCTGATTAGTTGGGCAGTGGCAGAAATAAGGTTTAACCTGGTCTATTGCATGTCTTATATTCTGTTGATGTCAATGAAATAAAGTTGGAAATTAAGAAACAGAATCTTTCCATTCTTTCTCTTGAAGCTTTTGCTGTTTCATATTATACCCATTAAAAGAAAGAAAACCAATTAAATGTGAGCAATATCTTGACTGAAAAATATGAACCATACTCTTCAATTTGTTGACTATGGTTAAACCTGGAAAAGTACGAGGCAAATATAAAAGTACTAGATACAAATAAAATTATACTGTACAATACACTAGAAATAAAAATGGTAAATTTATCTCTGCCCTGTTGCACTTAAAGGATTTATTACATAGATTTTTCACTTTGCTTTGAACCATTCCACATATTCTACAGTACTGTTCATCAATGAAATACATCCTTGTTTTGATCAGTGGTTGTTTTTACCTATTCAGCATCAATGTCTAACTTCTGTAGGCTAAAAAACAAGAAAAATTCCTTCTCTCAGGAACTTGAGTCCCAAGTAGAGTGTCTTGGGGAATGGAGAAACGTTAGCACTGGGAAAGTCGAATGGCTGTGTCTTGGAGCCTATCTACTAGTTTTTATTTTCTAGATTCCCTGTCTTGGTTCCTGTCTATCCTGAGGTCTTCAGGTAAAACAATCAACCTCTAGGAGGAAAAAAGTTCATCTCTTTTTGTCAAGTTAGCTGGAGTCAATAAAGATTGTTTACAAATGGAGAACCTTAATGAATATGAGTAATATTCATCTCTGGTGTACTTCACAAATGGATGGGGTATTTTCAAATGTTCATTAATATTATAAGGTCCCTACTTTTGGCAATGAATTAGTCTAGAGAGTGGACACAAAAATGAAAAGTAATATTAGAGTAATTTAGATGTGATGGGTAAAAGTGTAGCTCCTAAAATGCCAGGATTGCATAGAATTCTGCTTATTTTATCTACAAAAAAAGGCTTGCCAGAAATATACGGATTGGGTGATATTAACTTTGGGCGGCTTATTGCTTAACCTGTTTCTGATGGTGGAAAGAATTATCCTATCTTGTGTCTCCATTGTATAATTTTAAAAGTGAAACGACAAGCCATGTTTTTTAGTGACATCTTAAACCAAAGTGAAGTGTACAGTAAAATACTGATTTTCTCAAATGCATTGCCAAAACCATTAATCTTTATCTAAGGACCCATAATAGTTTGTTCTCAGTAGCAGGTGGGGGAGGGCGAGAAAATGTCTTCCAGAAAGCACTTTGGCAGTCAATCTGGTTGATAATAAAAGTTGATGAAACATCTGTGATTAATATTAATTCTAATTCTCTCTTTAATGGATAATTGGGAAAAAGATAATTTACCCCATTTCATTTAGGCTATAGCTGAGTTTTTCAATTGAGGCAAAGAACATTTCTCCATGTTTCTCAGGTTTAAGACTCTGAGGGGGAAAAAAACAGGTGCACAAAACTTGCCAACAATATGACAAATTTTCTAGTTAGCCTTTGAAAATACTATGTACACATTTGACCAACCACTGCAGACTAGGATGTGACCCAGAGATTGGTTCTCTAAGAGAGTGACTGGAATAATATTTCTACATCTTGACCAATGTAGAACAATCTAAATAAACCACAGTAAAATGAATTAATACCTTTTGAACAGAATTAATGTATTTAGGCTATATGTGATTCTACAGAGATAGTGAGAAAAATACCCTTGTGAGTAAATGACAGTGAGCTATTTCTGACCACCAGTGTATTTCAAACGAGTTGATGATAGGAACTATTTTTGACACACGCAAATGTATAATTCAAAGTACCCATAAAAATTTGTCATGGAAGCTACCATTAATTTGGACAGAAAGTAGGAAAGTAACAAATTGCCTTTCAAATATCAATATTAAGAATACCATTTATTAAACTAGCACTTCTACTCATTCACATATGGAAAGTTAGAAGCATGGGTTGAGTATCCTGCCCAATTGAGCAACCTTAAGAGTGGTGGAGTCAAGACCTGTATGTCCTCATTCTCACCTCATTTATTTTTCTCAACTTAATAATACTTTTTAAAGGACCCTATGAAATAATAAACTTATTTTCTAGGACTCAGGGCATCTTATATGGTTAAAAAAAACGAATGCTGTCTAATCCAATATATAAGTGGTAAATAGTGATTAAGTACACATCACTGTTGACCTTTAATCATAACCAAATCATTGCTCCATTTATATATACTCCTCTTTCATCAGTCTCTAACTGACATCAGGGAGAGGAAAACAAATTGACAAGCACAAAAGGTCACAGACAATAGGTGCTGACTTCTTCAGTGTACCTTCCAAAGTCCTCATGTTACATAAATAGAATATTACAAGAACCATTCACAACTCTTTCCTTTTCCCCTGGGTACACATTTTCTTTCTAAACTGTTGGTCCAAAATGAATATTTCTTATCACTTGATGTCTTGCCTGTTTTCTCTGTTTTTCTGTGGCTTTATGATTCTTATCCTCACTTACATAGCTCATCATTTTGAAAAAGAAATTCCCTTTATAACAAAACAATTGTTTTAATTGTACAAGAAATACAAAAACTCCAAAGGGTTCCATGGTTCTTGTTTGCATCAGTAAGGTCAGAATGTGTATTATTTATGGATGAAACAAATGAGGAGGCAGAATGCTTGGTGAGGCAGAAGGAGGGATTTGTTATGACCATCATGAATCAGTGACTCCCAGGATCTTAGTCTATCTTGATCCTTATTTAGAATTAGTCTCTCCCTAACCAGAGTTCCTTGGATTATACCAGCGTTCATATAGCAAAGACTGCCTTTCCTCAAGACTGATGCTGTTGTTGACATGACTCTGGTCTTCAATCAAATCCTTTAAAACCCTCCTCTTTCATGTCTTGAATTCAGACCCATCCATTGCCACTTTAAGCCAATGTTCCCAAAGTGTTGTACCACCTGCAGAAAAAAACGCTGGAGAGCTTTTAAAAAATGAATCCCTATACCGCAACCACAGAAGGTGGAATGAATCCGACTTTCTGGAGGTGAGTTCTAAGAATCTGTATTTTTATCCCCCTCTGCAGATGGATCACTAACGTTGGGATAGTGTCTTAAGCCCTGAGATCTAAATTCCACCATTTCCCTCAAATCGATACATTGCTACATCTTTAACTAATACCTTACTCCTAAAACAACCCCCCCCCATCTCTTTTATGGGCAGTAGTAATCTTGTAATTCACTTTATTTCCTCTTTTGCTATTATTTTCAAGGATATATTTTTCCCTCACTGGATTCTGAGCTTGTGGAGGACAAAGATTACCTTGAGTCTCTTCTATTGTCACTCTACAGTGTCTGCTAATTTGGCCTGCTAGATAAACATAGCTCAGTATTGATGAACTGCTTGACTAATGAGAAAGTAATACGTAATACTGAAGTGTGTTCTTCTACAGCCACCGTAGATTTTCAACAAATGTAATGACATAAAAGTACTGACAGCCTCAAGTAGAGTTTAAAAAACGGATTTTATAGTATTTGGAATATAAATAGTTCATAAAATAGTTGCAATAAATCTTCTAAAATGTACTTTTAATAATAAACGAACATATCATTTCTAAAGGTCAGAAATTCTCCAATTTGATTAAACTGATAACCCAGCAAATGTTATTGATTTAGCAATTCTACTTAATATAAACATCATAAAAGCCTATGCAAAAAAAAAAAAAAAAACCGGGCTGGGTGGCTCAGCCTGTAATCCCACGCCTTTGGGAGGCTAAGGTGAGTGGATTGCCTGAGTCCGTGCCACCCGCCTGGGCAACTTGGCAAAACCTCATCTCTACAATAAATCAAAAAAATTAGCTGGGCATGGTAGCACGCACTTGTAGGTCCAGCTACTTGGAAGGCTGAGGCGGAAGGATCGCTGAAGCCCAGCAGGTCGAGGCTGTGGTGGCTGGGAGCGGCCACTGCACTCCAGTCTGGGCGACAGAGTGAGACTCCAACGCAAAAAAAAAAAAAAAAATCTCTACACCTATGGCACAAGAGCTGAAGGCAACACAGAACCAACAGAAACTTGAGTCAATAGTATTCATATCTCTGAGATTAGAATGATTTCTTCACAAGTACCAGTACTATTTATGGAATAGGTTGTGTTTGTGTGTGTGTTTTAAATAAAACAGAGTCTCATTCTGTTGCTCAGGCTGGAATGCAGTGGTGTGATCATAGCTCACTGCAGCCTTGGCCTCCTGGGCTCAAGTGATCCTCCTGCTTCAGCCTCCTGAGTAGTTGGGATTACAGGCATGAACCACCATGCCCAGCTAATTAAAAAAAATTTTTTTAACGGCAGGGTCTTGCTATGTTGCCCAGGCTAGTCTTGAACTTTTGGCCTCAAGCAATCCTCCCGCCTCGGTGCTGGGATTGCAAGGTATGAACCACCACAGCCTGACCTGGAATACACTTTTGAACATTGCTTATCACATATAGATAAGAGTTAAGAGTATGAAGAAGGAGTCAGAATGCCTTTGTTCAAATGTGAACTCCACCACACAAGAACAGTGTGATTTTAAAAAGTCATTTGACCTGTCTGTATTACAGTTTTCTCCCCTGTAAAACGGGAACAAAAATAGTGCCTAACACATACCTGTGATAAGGTATGGATGAGATAAAATAGATTTATTTTCCAATCTGCATTCCAGTCAGGCCCATCTTTTTCTTTATCCCTGACTTTTTGCTGCTCAGGCTCCTTACCAGGAGAGGGGAGGTAGGTGAGAGAAAGTACACGTGGGGCTGTGTACTTATTTTTTGGAAGGCTGTGGCTGGTATGCCCGATTGGGGCGACCACCCTCATGAACTAGTGCTAAGACCCCTTTTGAATAAAACTGGGGTGCTGCACACAGCTGCCACAATCCCTGGACCTCATTCTAAAGGATTTCAATGTTACACATTTTCAAGGTGGTCCTTCCCCTTAAAAAAAAACCTCAACTCTTCTGTCTTGTGCAAAGATGTATATGACTCCAAGTCTGTGAAAGACTTGTGAATTTTAAAAACAACAATAGCATCAGCAACTATAACTAATTATAATAATTGAAACAATGATTTGCAGCTGCTGGGCTGCTTGAAGCTAGATAAGGTAAGGCAATCCCCCAGCATGTCATGTTAACAAGCCGCAATGTTGAGACCGTTGGTCGTGAGGCTTTGCAATATATCCACCAACGCCTACACTGTGCTATTGATTTTGTTAATGAAATTTAACCTCTGAAAAATGACTCAGGGCACCGAAGAGACATATACTTTCAACAGTCTTACTAATCATTAAATGTCTTCATCACAATTGAAGCAGGAATAGTGAATGACACATTTCATTATGTCATGATGTTCTGACCCCACAAACCATTCAATAGTTTAAAAACTCAATATACCCCCTTGTATGTGAATTGCAGAAATAAGTTGACATGAAACTTTCCTGTATATTTCACAGGAGCTGTTTTCTGAGCAGGGTCTGCCTTCAGTCCAAGGTGAAATTAGGACTTATATAATGACTTGCTAATGGTGCTTGAAATCGGTCTCCTTTTAATTTCTTTTAAAGTATTTATTATAAAATAAGTGAATAAAGGCTCTAGGCTTGGAGTCAAACTGCATGAGTTTGAATCCTGACCCCTATTGCTAACTACAGTATCTCAGGTAAGTCACTCAACTTCTCTGAGCCTCAGTTTCCTCGTCTAAGCAATAGGAATAATAATAGTAACTACACACAGACAAGGAGAGAAAAAATTAGGTATAGTGCTTGGTATAGTGCCTGGCAAACAGAATGTGCAACACATGATAAATCACTATAATTAATTATATTATTCTTAGAGCAAGTGTTATGGGAGAAGTTATTAGTCAAGGCATGTGTAAGCCTTTAGCAAAGGTTGAACTAAATCATCACAATAGTCATCATATTGTCTCAAAAATGACTGACCTGAATGGCCCAGGGTTTAAGCAAATTATTTTATTTATTTATTTATTTATTTTTTGAGTTGGCGTCTCACTCTGTTGCCCAGACTGGAGTGCAGTGGCCGCTCCCGGCCACCGCAGCCTCGACCTGCTGGGCTCCGGCGATCCTTCCGCCTCAGCCTTCCAAGTAGCCGGAATTACAGGCATGCGCTACCACGCCCGGCTGATTTTTTGACTTATTGTAGAGATGAGGTCTTGCTGCCCAGGCGGGTCTTGAACTCGCGGGCTCAGGCAATCCACTCACCTCAGCCTCCCAAAGGCGCGGGATTACAGGCTGAGCCACCGAGCCCGGCTGCAAATTATTAAACGTAAAAAAATTGTCTGTTCACATCTTTTGACCACTAGTTTACTCTCCTTTGTTTGGACCTTTAAAAATTCCATCTAAAATTAAACCAAGATGTTGAGAAGCCACTGAAACTATTAAAGCAAAGCACAACGCAAAACTTTATCAATTTAGATTTTAGTCACAATGTATAGGAATTTACTGTAGGAGAAAATTAACTGTAAAAAAAGTCTGTTAAAAAAAATCAGGCAAAGAAAAATTGCATTAGAAGCCTGATATTGTAGGTACTAAAAATTGGGCACGTTTAAGGTAAAAACAATATACATTCTATTTTTTAATTATTTCGAGCACATGATTTGTTTTTAAAGATTTGCATGCAAAAGGGAATGCTAACAAAAAAGTAAAACTTAGCTAACATTAATGTAGATAAAGCTGGTTGGAAATACTGTACATCTCTGAAAATAGTAAAATGAAAAGATATTATCATTCCAATTTCCAACAATAGAATGGCTGGCTGTTCTCCAATACATAATATTTTACTTTTGGGGGCTCAGAATGAATTAATATTTTGTAAAGCTTTAAATTTGAAAACCAAACCTGGATATAGCATATATATTAAAGTTCTGTCCCTAATGTGGATTTTATACAATCTGACTCAAAATATTTGATGGAAAAGAAGGCTGTTGCCAAAGTCCACATATTTCCCCTATTAAACAGAGGTAAGCCGTATCCCCAGAAACCATATTTCAAGCCCACAGGATACTCATGAACTAAAATAATGAATGATAATGCCTCATTCTCTGCATTAATATTAAAGAAAAGAGAAAATAGAAAACTTTATAGCCACTATCAGCTCTCTGGACCATAAATCTCAAGTTTTGAGAACTGCTTCCCGAAAGGGTAGGGAGCAAGGATGAGTTGTGAGAGCTTCGGAGCCTAGAGATATTTTTTACCAAGCCAGCAAAGCACTGACACAAATTTCTACATATCTCTGGCTGTGAAAAGTCTCATTTGTGGTGATTTATATTTCCTCATAAAGAACTCTGTAGATAATATAAGCCTGCTGTGAGGCTGTATGACAACTTTCAAACCAAGAGTTACACGACCATTCTGTGAAAATAGAGCAAGAATAGATGAGTGGAAAAATCTGTAGAAATAGTATTTCTTCTGATGAAAGGCCCAAATACTATTCTTCCAGCATGCACAATGTTCAGAGAGTCACCTTTTACTCTGTGCGTATAGCTCGTGGATAATATTTTGGTCGTCTATACTAGAAGGTATTTTTTTTCTCTGAAGATTGACTATGCATTCGGTGTGTGCATGCTCACGTAATTTACAACAAATGACACTTAGACACCATCACACTGAAGTTCAGTTGTCTTAATAAGTTACTAAGGGGAAAAGAGAGAATAGCATGCTGACAACCCAAAGCCAATGAAGTATAAACACTATTATTCCAAGTGTCACTGGCATGTTACTTCCTTTTCTCCTGCGTTCGCTGTATGTAACACTGTACACACGCGCAATGAAACAGCTCATTAAACTGTTTTCAGGTTAACTCTAAAACCCAATTAGTATGTTACGTGTTTATAAGGCTGAGAATTACTGCTTCCTTGTGAAATTACACAATTAATCAGGTGCTTTATTTCTCTAGGAGATGCAGCCACTTTTGACATTTAGGGATAAAAAGAACAATCCTTTAATTTGTTTCCATTTCAGCATTTAGTCTCAGTGGGGTAAAAGGAAGCAAAAGGTGACATAATTCCTTCTTTTCCCATAGGAGGTCAGAACTGTACATGCTTCCTCAGTCTCATAATAGCATTTTGAATTCTTAAAAGGAGTACAAATAAAAATGAGTTTGTTTTTGAACTTCTTATCTGAGTGTCACAGCCTTTGAAAAATTCAGTCAATGGAAAGGGTACTTGAGAGACTCCGGTATCTACCATGAATTTCCATCGGGTCCCAATTATTCAATGGCTTTTAAGGCTTCCTTTGCAAACTTTAAAACGGTCCCAATGTCAGAAGCTATTAAGCAGTGATATTTGCTTCACTTCCTTTTTTCACAGACCTGTGAAAAATTTCTCTGATTCTTTTTAATAGTAGTTAAACTAGACTCATCCTTTAGTCATTTAATGGGTCATGCATTTCCTTTGAAAATTCTCTTTTTTTTTGAGTCAGGGTTTCATTCTGTCACCAAGGCTGGAGGCCAGTGGCACAATCATGGCTCACTGAAGCCTTGACCTCCTAGATTCAAGTGATCCTTCTACCTCAGCCTCCCGACTAGCTGGGACTAAAGGTACATGCCACTAATCCTGGCTTTTTTTTTTTTTTGTAGAAACAAGGTCTTGCTATGTTGCCTAGATTGGTCTCAAACTCCTGGGCTCAAGTAATCCTCCCGCCCGGGCCTCCCAAAGTGTGAGATTACAGGCATGCATCACCGTGCCTGGCCTCCTTTGAAAATTCTTGCTACCTAACCAAATAATATTGACTCAAATTTTTAAAAGTAATCAAGTACTTTTCAATGCCCTGCATTCCTATCAATTTCTTCCTCCACCTTTGATTTTGCTCAGACTATCTGAAATGTGCTGGGTAAAGCCACTACTGGAAGGCAGGGCTGTAGGGTCGAGCTCCAGCAGCCCCCAAGTTGAGGCCCAGTGTTCCAGTTCAGAAGACTCACAGAGTACCTGGCAGTAAACAACTGTTTTAATTAGAGAAAATCACACACAAAAATTTACAATTAACACAATGAAATTTCCTGAAGTTTCTAAATGTCTTTTTTTTTTTTTTTTTTTTTTTTTTAGTTGGAGTCTCACTCTGTCGCCCAAACTGGAGTGCAGTGGCCTCTCCTGGCCACTGCAGCCTTGACCTGCTGGGCTCCGGCAATCCTTCCGCCTCAGCCTTCCAAGTAGCCAAAATTACAGGCATGCGCTACCACGCCCTTTGATTTATTGTAGAGATGAAGTCTCGCTTCCCAGGCGGGTCTCGAACCCGCGGGCTCAGGCAGTCCACTCACCTCAGCCTCCCAAAGGTGCGGGATTACAGGATGAGCCACTGAGCCCAGCTTAAATGTCCCTTTTCATGTTCTTTACTTAACCTTCATTTAAGAGCTTCTGAAATTCAGTTCTGCTTTCCTAAAAGATGACTAGGGACAACTTGAAACAGACACAGTTCCCTAAATTCATTCTTTAAATAAAAAGGTGCATTCCTGCAGGTTCACTCAAGACCTGTGAAAGTATACAAAGAGAACAGAAGAACTATTTTCAAATAGAGACCTAATAAAATCCTCAAAAAATCTCTAGTGTCTAGGTAAGAGAAGATCTGTACCATTCTATTTTCAAATCAAAACAAAACTTCAAAATTAAATAGTTTTTAACAACTAAGATATACTCTGCATCTACATGTGGATACTTACACATTTGATGTTTGTGCCATGTTTATTCTTTTTCACTTTAGAAAATATTAAAATGTGTCAATTTCCCAACAATGCTGTTCAACTCATTTCTGTATCACTATAAATATGTCTTAAAATACTATGTGCTGGTCCACATACCTAAAAAAATGACAGGAGGTAAACTAGTATATGACCATAGACCTACTGGAAATTTCAATTATAAACCTCTTGAATCATAGAGAAGCTGATGCTAGAGCAAATAATGCTAACATAACACTTCAGTCACAGAAAACATTTTTCAATAATAAAAGTAAAATGCACACACACACACTAAAGCAATATTGAGTTGTTCATTTTAAGAACGTACATTGTACTTACAGGTCACTCCCTCACAAAAGTAAGACTATGAACAGTGAAAAAGATTACCTCCTGCTTTGATAATTGTGTCATTTTGACACTCTTCTATTGCAATAAGAAAAAGTCAGTAAAAAGGTGGACTGGTGTGAATTGGCAGGAGCAAAATAAATTCTTAATGTAGATTACTAAAGTAAGCCACTGAAAAACTTGACATTAAGGGGAATGAACACTTCCTTAGGCATGTGTAATACTAGCATAATGATCCTTAAGTATACAGGAAATGATCTTAATCTTTATGCATTTATGGCCTTTTTATACTGAACTAAAATATCAGTCTGGAGCTGGGCTCGGTCACTCAGCCTGTAATCCTGCGCTTTGGGAGGCTGAGGTGAGTGGATTGCCTGAGCCCGCAGGTTCGAGACCCGCAGGTTCGAGACCCGCCTGGGCAACTTGGCGAGACCTCATCTCTACAATAAATCAAAAACTAGCCGGGCGTGGTAGTGCGCTCCTGTAGTTCCAGTACTTGGAAGGCTGAGGTGGAAGGATCGCCGGAGCCCAGCAGGTCGAGGCTGCGGTGGCCGGGAGCGGCCACTGCACTCCAGTCTGGGCGATGGAGTGAGACTCCAGCTCAATAAATAAATAAATAAATAAATAAAATAAAATATCAGTCTGGGATATTCAAATTGTCTTAACTTTTCAAAAAGAAAAAAAAAACGCAAAATATTTTGGATGTAAATTATTGAAGATATCTTTTAAGCAGCCAACTGGTTCCTTAAAAAAATGTCATTAACTAAGTCTTAGACATAAGAAAGATTGTGATAAAGAACTCTGATTACACCCATTTTACAGATGAGGAAAGTGAAGCTCGGTGAGGTGAAGTACTTTGCCCAGAGTCACATAAGTCCTGCAGCAAATTACTTAAGAGCACAGCTTCCTGAGTAGCTGGGACTATAGGTGTGTGCCACCATGTATGCCTAATTAAAAGAATTTTTGTTGTAGAGACAGGGTCTGGCTATGTTGCTCAGGTTGGTCTCAAACTCCTGGCCTCAAGTGATCTTCCCACTTAGGCCTCCCAAAGTACTGGGATTATAGGCTTGAGCCATCACGCCTAGCCTGTATATTTTTTAAAACCATGTTTCACTCTGTCCTTTGAGATTATGTATCCAAAGTATGATTAAAAACATTACCAAGAAACTAGGAAGGTACAGTAAAACCTGTGGCCTCTAATTTTATCTGCTTTACTCAAACATTAACATAGAAATAATTTTTTTTTGCTATATGTGGTTTACTGTTATGGCATTTGTTCACTAAATAAATACTTATTGAGCAACTCTGCTAGATGCTGCTTTCTACAAATTTTCATTGAAATATCTAGTTTTTTATCAATATTATGGCTAAGCAGATTTTCCATACTATGGAGAACTTGCCTGATTTTTAAAACACTTCAGTGAGAAGCTATACTCTAAGTTACAAATAACTCACCTACTCATTCAACTGGCAAGTGAAGCCATTTATATTAATATTCTCTAGTTTTATTCTTATACTTTTAAAAAGGCTAGTCAGCCGGGTCCGGTGGCTCAGCCTGTAATCCCACGCCTTTGGGAGGCTGAGGTGAGTGGATTGCCTGAGCCCGTGGGTTCGAGACCCACCTGGGCGGCGAGACCTCATCTCTACAATAAATCAAAAAAAAAAAAAAATCAGCTGGGTGTGGTAGTGCATGCCTGTAGTTCAAGCTCCTTGGAAGGCTGAGGTGGAAGGATCGCCGGAGCCCAGCAGGTTGAGGCTGCGGTGGCCGGGAGCGGTCACTGCACTCCAGTCTGGGCGACAGAGCGAGACTCCAACTCAAAAAAAAAAAAGTTAGTCAATAACCATATTATAGAATCAATGATTTCTAAAATTGATCTCGATCATTTTAATGAGATATCTCTTAGGAATGTAGGTTATTTAGTTTTAAAAATTGTATAGTACATATTAAAACTGCCTCATGGCTTATGACAAAACTGTAAACTTTTAATTAGAATACATAAAGCAGAGAAGTAGCAGTTAACCACATGCATTCAAGTAGCTATATAACAGATTAAAAAATGAAGTCCATAGTAACATAGAATGTCCCGTCTATAATTTAGATATATTTGTTACATCTAACATTTGTTGCTAGAAGAATTCTTTGCTTTTTTCGAAAATGACATTTGTCTTTTTTATTGTAGGTTTCTCATAAAAACTCACAAATTTCCGGATCAAGTGTGCAATCATGATTTTGTCTGGATGGCTAATGCTTAGTAAATTTAAGAATAATTTCTTAGAAAATGTAACTTTTCTGACTTCTGAAGTTATCTGGGTTAAAAGGGCCAACCATCTAGGAAGATACAGTTGGAATATCTTCTGGAGATGGAGTATACTTTGGAGAGCTAAAAGTGCAGAAATGTATCTAAAATTCATCTTTCTATAATCTGATTTGGATTTCTTAGAGGAGTTTATAAAGTAATAATCTCTAAACAGCAGATGTCAAAGTGAGTACCATTGTTTCTTATCTTTTTTTAAGTGTGTTTTCCTTTTTAAGTGTATGAAAATCAGGACTTTATATCTTCACTTTTCAGTTGCTTATTTATTTAGTTTCTTCCCAGTTAAGTCATTTTTATCTGTGTGAACCCTTTTCAAGTAACCTAACTTTTCTCAGTCTCAGTTTCTTCACTTGCAAATGGGAAAAATAGTTCCTTCTAACACTGTTTTAAGATGGTGCCTGGAACAGAGTATGAGCTAACTATATAAACCCTAGTTATTCTTAAATTTTTTGGGGGTCGGAGTCTCACTGTGCTGCCTCAGCCTTCCAAGTAGCTGGAACCACAGGTGTGTGCCACCATGACCAGCTAATTATTTGATTTATTGTAGAGGCAAGGTCTCGCCAAGTTGCCCAGGCTGGTCTCAAGTCCCTGGACTCAGGCAATCCTCTCACCTCCACCTCCCAAAGTGCTGGAATTACAGGCGTGAGCCACTGAGCTTGGCCCCTAGTTACCCTTAATTATTAAATATCTACATGTGCCATGCAATATAACACAAGGCACAGAGCGGAAACAGCCGTGAACAAACTACCATAAATATATAACGTCAGAGGTGATAAGTGCCTGAGGAAAAATAAGCAGAGGAAGAGTGTTGAGAATACTAAAGAAGGTGTTATCTTTACATAGGAGGTCAGAATAGCTTCTCCGATGAAGACAGTTTTTGAGCACAGACCTAAAGAAAGTGAGAGCAAGGGATGTGAATGCCTGGGGCAAAGAGAAGCCCAGCCAGAGGGAAAATGTGGTTCCAAGGCCTTGATGCAGGGAAATTCTGGACAGGTCTGAGGAGCAGGAAGGAATGCAGGCAGCTGAGCAGAGAGAATGAGCCTGAGGGTTAGGGGAGCAGAGTACAGATAGGGAGGACCTTTCTGGCCAGGGTAGTTTTTTTGGGTGTTTTGCATTTTTGTTTTTTTGTCAGGGTCTCGTTCTGTCACCCAGGCTGGAGTGAAGCGGCATGATCACAGCTTACCACAGCCTTGACCTCCTGGGCTCAGGTGAACCTTCCTCCTCAGCTTCCTAGGTATTTGGGACTACAGACACACACCACCACACCCAGCTAATTTTTTCAATTGTTTTTGTAGAGACAAGGTCTTAGGCCATGTTGCCTAGGCTGGTCTCAAACTCCTGGGCTCAAGTGATCCTCCCACCTTGGCCTCCCAAAGTGCAGGGATTATAGGCATGAGACACCATTTCTGACCAGACTTTAGATTTTTGTCTTGTTGAGACGAGAAGTCAATGGAGGGCTCTGACATGAGTAGGGAAAACAGCAGTCTGCTGTGCTAGGAAAGACCACAGATGATGGTGGCTTGAACAGGGTGGCTGGCAGAGAACTAGCTCAAGAATTTGAATACACCTCTCCACTTTTCCTAAAAATTTTTCCCTAAAAGTTTCCCTCTAACTAGGATTTATTGAACACCTACTAAGCAAGGTATCAGGCTGGGCCATTGTACAGTTGTTGTCTTTTGCCCTAATGCCACAGACCCTCAGATAAAATCTAGTAAGATTAGTATATTAAAGCTCCAGGAGATTTTTGAAGTCATTGATTATAACCACATTGTTTTACATATGTGGAGTTCAAACTCAAGATAGATTAAATTGTTGACCCAAGATCATATAGCAAGTTAGATCAAGAGAAGAGCCCGGGACTCAGTTTTCTGTACTTCACAAAACTGTATATTCAAATCAGTGTTTTAGGGACTTACAAAGATTTAAATGATTTCCCTTTACCTCTTCTGATTTAAAAATAACAGCAAAACATCTTTCAAATGTGTTCTCATTAGGTTAATATTTAAGAGTATCATTTCTAAAGCAATATTTTTTAAGTTTCTAGAATTAGTATTTTTTTTTCTTTTAAAGATGGGGTCTTGCTATGTTGTCTAGGCTGGTCTCAGACTCCTGGGCTCAAGCTATCCTCCCATCACAGTCTCCTGATAGTTAGGACTATAGGCATGCTACCATGCCCAGCTAAAATGAGTAAGTTTCTAAAATTACTTTTTCCTTTAGGGAGTCTATATGAACAACTATTGCCTTAATCAATTGACTGGCAGTTCTGCAATATAATCACTGATATAAATACCACCAACTTTCTGTGATTACTTTAGCATGCCAATCTCTTACCAAAATAACTCCTGTAGATTAAAAAAAAAGTATTTGTCAGATGCACGAATGGCCCTGCCTGCCTTAGCAATAATCAGCAATTATAACAACTTAATATACTGTCTGTTTCCAAGGCAGGGAGAACATAACATAGAGTTATTCTTGGGACTTAACATAAAGGATCTAGAACTGAAAAGAATATTTTATTTTCAAAGCAAATTGGAAATTTCATATAAAATATTTTCAATGACTGCATCTTCTTAATTTTGTATAACTCAAATAAATTAAGAAAGAAAGAAATCTTGCTGACGATAAAGCAGAACTTTGGTAAGAATTCTCTGATTTGTGTTCTCTCTGAGTCTAAGTAATGAGGTGAATATCCTGTTATGAAATCCTCATCTTCCCTCCCCCAAATCTATGTTTGTATTTGAATTTTCACACTCCATACTTTCCACTAAACTTAAGCCTGCCCCTAGGTACCTTAAAGCAGGGCTGCCAAATGCTACATGGAGCTTTCTTTATTCTTTTCTTCTTTTTTTTTTTCTGGGAAAAGTTAGAAGAGATTTTTAAAAGGCTGTGAGGAGCTAAAATGTACTCTTGTCCTAGCAAGAACATTTTGTAAAATTGACTGGTGGGCAGTCAAGCTTGTTCTTGAGACTGGCAATAGAGCTTCTTGTAACGTAATAAGTGTGAAAAGAGCCATTTCCCAATCATCTTGTTCATTCCACGCATATTAGGAGAGAAGAAAATTCAACTGAGGGCCAATTCTCCCCTAAGAATCCTTTAGTTTAATTATGACCACAGTACATTAAATGTCTGTAAGACATCCATGTTAGCTCTGCGGCTCCTGATCTCAGCAGTGAATGAGAGGAACCCCTTTCATTACGAAGAAGACAGGGAAGGATGCTTTTGTGGGTCGAAAACATGGTTGAAAATTCAATTTAACTGAACGCCAGGCCACTGTGCTTCTTGTAAATGAATATCTCTTTGCTGTTAATTTTGTGCCATTTTACCTTTCATTAAAAAAAGTAATTCAAGTTAAACTCAGTTGAACAGCAAAAAGCTCTTCATATTTTGAAGCATTTTGGAACAATTACTTTGACGGGAGCCCTTGACAGTTAAATGACTCCGTTAAATGAATGTTATAGAAGACACATAATGATTTTTAGTGAAATATTGAATTTAACCACAAATGAGGAAAACTCAGTCATAAGCACTATGGGTATATTTGAATAATAACATCTTGCTTATGAAACTGAATGAATTCTGTAATTTCTAATAACCATGCAATCAACTAGTTAGCTGGTGGGTATGCTTCCCTTCTTGTGGCTTTCTATTCATTTTTGCTTTTTTGCTTTTGTTGTTTTTGTATCTGAGAAGCCAGTATGAAAATTTCAAAACTAGCAATAACTTTCTCTTACATTGGTACAGTATTTTACAGTTAGGCAATTAATGAGATGCTGTCCTATAATTGAAGTCCTCCTCCTTCCTTTTTCTCATTTGCTGAATGGGATTCTTTCACCAAGTAAGAAATCAGCAAAAGTCAAGAGCATGCTGTCTGAGGACGTGTGAACTCACTGTATGCCAGTGTTTCCTGCATCTGTGGGACTGAATATTCCTTTTCTTATTTTATGGATTGAATGTGAGATAATATCAAGGCTTTTACATGTTTTCTCATGACTAACAGCTGAAATATGTACTGAAATAATAAAACTGGTACTGTTCAATTTCCTTTTTAAATTCAATTCCAATATAAGTGAGAGTGCCGTTGTGATAGTGAAATCCGGCTTATTATAAAATTCTGTTTTCTCGAGAGGAGAGAAGCTAGAAATCCCTGCAGACGCAAACTGTGTGGGTTACAAGTGGGTAGGGATGTTCAGACTGAAGAAATGAGTCAGAAAAACAGGAATGTTCTGGTTTGGCAAGCCAAACCAGATGAACAGTCGATGCTAAGCGTACTGGGTGCTGTAACTTGGATCTCTACCCACTGTGTGCAGCTGTGCTTCCTAATTCTTCCAAGCAGGTGAGGAACAACTTTCCTGAAGTCCCCACTGCTCCCTGTATTCATCTTCCTTCAGCAATTGCCTATCTATACTCTAATTGCCTAGTTACATGTCTGCTCCCCAGCAAGGCCACTCCCCAAGAAGAGAAAATGTCTTTTCATCTTGCATTCCCAACATTTCTGAGCCAAGATTAAGCTGTTCAATAAATGTACTCTTGAACAAATAAATTTTTATTTATTTATTTTTAGTTGAAGTCTCACTCTGTTGCCCAGGCTGGAGTGCAGTGGCATGCTCACAGTCGTGGCAGCCTTGACCTGCTGGGCTTAGACTAAGTTCCTTCCGCCTCAGTCTTCCAAGTAGCTGGAACTACGCTACCATGCCCAGCTAATTTTTTTTATTTATTGTAGAGCCGAGGTCTCACAAAGTTGCCCAGGCTGGTCTTGAACCCCTGAGCCCAGGCAATCCTCTCGCCTCGACCTCCCAAAATGCTGGGATTACGGGCTTGAGCTACCACGCCAGGCACAAATAAACTTTTAACTTCCTCAGTTGACAGTGAAAACATGAGAGAAAGGCCAGATAGTTTAAATATTTGATACTAGTCAGAGGAAAGGCCAGATACAGAGCAAGGTGCTTAACATAGATATTACCTATAACCGTGCTATCTAAAGTGTGGTCTGTAGACCACCAGCATCAGCCTCAACTGGGAATCTCAAACATACAGAATCTCAGACCCTGCCTCAGATCCCCTGAGTCAGAATCTGCATTACAAGATCCCCAGATGATGGTGCTACGCACAGTGAAGTTTGAGAAGCATTTACCTATAATATACCTGGAGAAGCGATGGCGGACAGAATGGGGGAGAAACAAGGCCCTGGCATTGTGATTACTATGGAGGGCTGCTGAGAAAGTTGCAGAACTCTCTTAGGACAGTGTCACTTGATGCTCACAGGTGGGAAACGCACTCATACCAATTCCCTTGGTATCCCTTCTAGATACTTCTTCACACTCCTTCCTGTTTAAAGACACAGCTGCTCTTAATAATTGTCGTTTCTCCTCAGTGCAAAGAGAGTATATATCGTCAGCATGCTGACATTTGCAGGAGGTTTGGCTTTCTCCACCAAAAATGTGGATGATTGAAAGGATATTGCTGACACCTGAATAAAAATCCCAATGACTCCAAGCTATGTAAATTTAATTATTTCCTTTAATTTTTTTTTCAGGAGTCTTTTTTTTCTCTTCCTGAGCTTTGGAGAAGTCCTGGCCATTTTCATTTAAAAGAAATACAAGTCAGCAGTGGTTCACTGAACAGGCTGACACGCAATTTCATAGGGGGAGAGGCGCTGTGTCTTTAATCTAATTTGTGCTTTCAATTCCCAACTAATGTATCTAGGGATCCTGATGTATGCATTTATAAGGAGACATCTGTAATGCAGAGTCCAGCTCTCTGCAATTCTCTGAAACATGGGTAAAAAATTAATCTGGATCCTTGCAGCTGCCCTACAACATAATAAATCTCTATATACTCACAGATGTAGAAATATTCTCGGCCTGGCCTGAATTCAAATCCTAGGGAAAAGGGAGTGAAGAGCTGGAATTTTTCAGAGAACTTCAGTGGTCCATTTGGAGAGTGAGGCCGGTTACATTCCCATCTCTTGAACCCTTTGGAAGTGTGGTCGCAGGCACTGTAGCCATCAAAGTTCACCATGTAGAGGACATAGCGTTCAGTCTTATCTTCTGGGACGGAGTCCTCATAGTGAGGGCAGAAAACATCCAGGTAGTCATTGATACAGACGTCAATGTGGTAGTCACCCTTCTGGAATCTGTTGGAGAGAGAAGACAAAGATGTGATCATTTACAGAGAAAGGGCTTTCTACTTGGAATCAGGGGTTAAATCATTTCATAATTCTGGGGCTAAAGGATCTGGTATAATCCATTCTTACTGAATGCTATCACGATTTGGGGGGTGGTTTGAAATGGTACAGTTCCAAATCTAAACAACAAGCCATTTTACAGAGGTAGACTATCATATTTGTTTCAAAATATCCTAAAAATGAAGAACTTTGTTTTCATTTAAAATATTACATCAAATATCACTCTTTCAAAATAAGGAATTATATGGAGGGGCTAATTTGTTGCTTTCTACTTTTTTCTTTCATTCTTAAAGTCATATATGTTAAAATAAAGTTTTCATATTTCCATGAAGTGTTTCACTTAATATATGTTTTTGAATAAATAAATGAACAGCAAATAAATGAGTGGTTTTTGTTATAATTGAGGTCATTTTCTACTTTCTATGGAAATGTGGAGAATTAGAGCCATAAAACTGGGAGAATTAGAATCATAAAATTTAAAAGTTACAAAGAAAATTCCTCGATCAATGCTTTCATTTTAAAGCAAAATAAAAAATGAAGCAAAAAAAAAAAAAGATGAAACAAAAAGATAAAGCAAGGTGATTGAACCAGACCTAGAACAGACACTTTGGCTCCCAATTCAGTGTTTTCTATAGATATTCTATATCACAAACTCATTTTAGCACATCTTTTGATGCCCTGTCCTTTCCATATTAAGAAAACTGAAACCATCTAAATCAAATGACTTTCCCTTCATTTCTTTTAATTTTGTAGGTTATGTTCTAGGACTGGGCTAGTGGGTAATTAAAGTAACAAGCCAGATGAAAGTAGCAAAAACTATAGCAAACTCATCCTGAAATAGTTAAAAATAGACACACGCAGACACACACACACACACACACACACACACACACACACACACACACACACACACAAACACCACTACACACACCACATTGCTTTAATTCTCATCTCACAAAAGTTTTGCTTATCTGTTTTAACTGATACATCTTTCCCCATCATTTGAACAGTATGCCCCAGGACATGGTGATGTGTGAAACAAGGATTGTTATGAATACTATGTTCTCAATCTAAAATCATGGTAGAAAAGCCTACAAAACGCCTTTGTTTTTAGCTAGTGAAGAAATTCTTCTCTGAGCCCTTAGAAGTTTCATCATAAAACTGTGTTACTGCTGAAATACAACACTCATAAAGTCATATAATCTCCAAGTTGGACAGTCTAGGCGTGAACACTTCCCAGTGATGGTGAGCCAGCCTATTCCATTTTTGGACATCTCTAAATGTTACAAAGTTTCTTCTTATATTGAGCATAAATCTGCTTCTGTGTAATTTCTCCCAATGATCCTACTTTTTCTGCCTGGAATTACGAAGAACAAATCAAATTCCTCTTCCACAAGAGAGTGCATAAAACATTTGGAGATGTCAGCTATGTCTCTCTGTATCCTCTTTTCCCCAGACATGAAAATCCTGACTCCTCTGGTACTTTCAAGTATCCTTTTCAGGTTCCTCATCATTCCAGTTTCTTGTCCTTCCTCATGTCCTCCAGTTTCCCAGTGTGTTCTCCTTAAAACCCACACATAATAGAGACTTCTGCCAGCTTGTGACCAGTAGAAATACACCACCTTCCCTCTGCATGCCAAATATTCATCACCAAAGCCAAGATTCCCTTCTGAGAGACAACATTGTAAAAAAGTGGAGGTACCACTCATTTTGAGTGAAAAGATGTAGATTTAAGGACTGGATCTGTGTTGGTTGAGTGGAAAGGCCATAAACAATCCTGAGCCTCAGTTTCCTCAAATGTATGTTAGAATAATAATGAGAACCTGCCTTACTGGCTTCCCAGGGCAGCTTCAAGCCTTAGATGAGGAAATGCATGAAAAGCACCATGTAAATGTAAAACACTTTCAATATCATCAGGATATATTAAAGCATATTAAAATGAGTAAATAATAAAATATTAATTTTAAAACAAAAGCAGTAAAAACATTCAATAGATATAAAAATGACACCTATGTTCCCCTTTTTAAAAATCCAAAAAAAGACTGGGCACAGTGGCACAAGTCTGTAGTCCCAACTCTTTGGGAAGCCAAGGAAAAAAGATCACTGAGACCAGGAGTTCAAGGTCAGCCTGAGCAACATAGCGAGACCCCAGTCTCCACACACACACACACACACACACACACACACACACACACTTAAAAATCTGAAAAGAAAGAAAATCATTTAAAAATCTTGAATTCCATCCTTAAATACCAAATAATCCATAGAAACTCCATTTGACCCACGCTTTTGAAAAGCAGCATATGGCCGGGCTTGGTGGCTCAGCCTGTAATCCTGCGCCTTTGGGAGGCTGAGGTGAGTGGATTGCCTGAGCCCGCGGGTTCGAGACCCGCCTGGGTAGCGAGACCTCATCTCTACAATAAATCAAAAAATCAGCCGGGCATGGTAGCGCATGCCTGTAATTCTGGCTACTTGGAAGGCTGAGGCGGAAGGATTGCCGGAGCCCAGCAGGTCAAGGCTGCGGTGGCCGGGAGCGGCAACTGCACTCCAGTCTGCGTAACAGAGTGAGACTCCAACTCAAAAAAAAAAAAAAAAAAAAAAAAAAAGCAGCATACTGATTTACACAAGAGAAATAAAGAAAGATTATCAGAATATTCACTTTTTAGTTAAAGAGTCCCACAATACACAACTACTTTTAAAAAACAAAAAATACTTAGAAGTATTTATATTTACAATGATCACGGGTTTACTTTTTCTTCATTACTGGCAGACAACAATTTGTCAAGATGCAAGGAAAGCCTGTGTAGCTTTTAAAAGATCTTTGAACATCAAGGTAACATCACTGCCAAAGTACAAAGAAAAGACACTGCAACGTTCAGATAAAAGGGTGCTGGAATATGAATCATCAGCACTCAGAGTAGCCTGACAGTTCTGGATAAGAGCCAGACAAGAACTGCAGCAGAAGGCAATGCCCAGATGCACTTTATATTATTATATTATTATTATAGATTTTAAAGAGATTCAAGGAGAAAGTTTTTTCTTTCCCTAAGTGTCACTCATTTTAGCATATGCTAGCATTGGCATTGCTAAAAAGTGAAAATAAAAATTAAAACTGCCACTGTCTGGACTCACTCTGCTATTCTTGTATTCTACGATTCTTTTATTCCACAATTCAAAAAATTGTTGGCTTTTTGATGCCTCAAATTTGGTTCTCTTTTTCTAACTGTTATTTCTCCTAATGTTGCTAAAATTTTAACAAAGCACATTGTGGTACTGAAGACTCTTTCCACACTGTGTTGACTCACTATTCCTTCTGGTAATGTTTTACTCTGTATGGAGTGTTAAGTGAGTTACTGTGGTGCCTACTTTAAACATGACTGCCCCAGAGATTAGTATTACTACCCTTCTATCCATACCACAAATAAAAGAGAATGATTCACTAAAGAATCAATTTGCACTTTTGTTTCAGATCTTTAATTTGCCTAAATTAGTTTGCTAATGTAAAATTCAAAGAGTGGACAATGGAACTATAACAACGACACCTGAATAATGTACCCAAGTACATTATTGGCACCTGAATAATGTACCCAAGTACAATTCACATAAAGTTTAGGGTTAGATAGTCGAATATTATACCATTTCTTTTTTTTGATTTTTGTTTTTGTTTTGAGTTGGAGTCTCACTCTGTCGCCCACACTGGAGTGCAGTGGCTGCTCCCGGCCACTGCAGCCTCAACCTGCTGGGCTCCGGCGATCCTTCCGCCTCAGCCTTCCAAATAGCTGGAACTACAGGCACGCGCTACCACGCCCGGATAATTTTTGATTTTTTATTGTAGAGATGAGGTCTTGCCAAGTTGCCCAGGTGGGTCTTGAACCCGCAGGCTCAGGCAATCCACTCACCTCAGCCTCCCAAAGCATGGGATTACAGACTGAGCTACGGAGCCTGGCTATATTATACCATTTCATATTATCTGGGCATGAATAGCACTAAACCATTCTTTCCTGGCCTTACTATGAGGACCATAAGCATAGCTAATATTACTGAGTGCTTATTATATTACATTCATTATCTCAATTTAATCTCTATCACACTACCACAAAATAGACACTGTTATTAGTCTACCTATATAAAGACAAGAAAACTGAGATTAAGTCAAGCAATGTGCCCGGTATTATATAAGCAGTAAAAGGTAGAGGCAGAATTTAAACCCAAACAGTCTGACCTCAGAACAGAAGTTCCTCACTATGCCACTTTGTGAGAGATTCAATTGCTGGAGTTAAGTCCTGAGGTCTGCTCTGTATTCCCCAGAGAACCATTTTCGTTCTTGATGCAGTTTCAGTTATCTTATTCGTTCACTGACAGAACAAACATTTGTTGCATCCAGGATCTGCTATGTGCTCTACATATATTATCATATGCAATCCTCAAAACAACCCTACTAGTTAGTTTCACTTTATCAATGAGAAGATGGTATTCAGAGAGGGTGTTTGTTACCCTCTTTCTCAATTTTTCATACAAATAAGTAGCAGAGTTAAGATTCGAACCAAGTCTTATGTGGTTCTGAAGCATATTTTCTGTCTTCCTAACCACAGTGGCTCCAAAGTTTCACCAGTTGCAGGATTTCCCCTTGTAAGACTATGGGTATCATCAGATTACCTTATATTTACACTGATCCTCTAGCAGAGCCTTGCAGCAACGTATTCCAGCCCTACTCTCTTTCCTACTATGCTGGTCCCAAACTCCTCACCTGGAAGCTGAGGGGTGCGTCAACATTTCGAATATGCCTCAGACTGCAGGGTTAGCTCCTGATTCATGTGCATCCTTCCAGTCTTTCACAGAATACAGTGTTGTTAGGCTCAGCAGCCATTCACATGAAGGAACCTTTTTTCCACCAGGAAATAGCTTTCATGAGCTTTAGCTCATATTAAAATAGGATACTGACATCTAGGAAGACTGATTCTGCAAGCCAATATTTACAAATGCCATGAGTAACAACTTCCGCTGCTTTAGCACATTTGTAAATTTCTTGGGAATTTTCTCATAAATGTCTTCTCTTTATACCTTATCCATTCTTTCTGTGGTTCTATACCTCTCTCTGAGACCACTACATAATTTAAACTATAAGAATATCTGACTGCACACCAACAAGTCAGCAATAATTACAATACAATCTCGACTACATTATCACAGTGGTTCACAATGTAAAAGCATTCACAGTTACCACACTTAGAAAAGTGATTTGGCTTGAATAAAACAGTTACTGTCCTGACTGTTCTCACAATGCAGAAGTCTCAAGTGCCAGGAACCATCACATATACCTAGAAAGATGACTCTTGTTCCCCACTGGGTTGCCTGGCTGCTTAAGTCAATGTTCTATCCAACATACACAATTGATTCAAACAACACTGGTTTGAACGGTGGGTGTCCACTTACAGGCAGATCTTCTTCTACTTCTGCCACCCATGAGACAGCAAGAACAACAACCCCTCTTATTCCTCCTCCTCAGCCTACTCAATACGAAGACAATGAGGATGAAGACCTTTATGATGTCCACTTCCACTTAATGAATAGTAAATATATTTTTCTTCCTTATGATTTTCTTAATAACATTTCTTCCCTCTAGCTTGCTTTATTGGAAGAATACAGTATGTAATACATTTAACATAAAAAAAATGTGTTAACTCATGGCTCTGTTAATGGTAAGGCTTCCAGCAACAGTAAAGTATTAGTAGTTAATTTGTTTGGGAGTCAAAAGTTATATGTGATCTTTGGCTGTGTAGGGGGCTAGTGCCCCTAGCCAACCCTCCTGCCCCACGCATTGTTCAAGAGTCAACTGTAATAGTGTATACACTCTGTGATGGCAAGAATACATTTTACATATTTATCAAAATTTGGTAACAGACTGGTTCAGGGTGAGTGTCATATACACTATGAAAGGGTCATTTTAGTTAATTAAGAAGAATAAAATTCAACATGGCAAATAGTCTTGGCAATCGTCTCAAATACCAAAAATGAATTATGCACTTTATGGTAGCTCTTAATGAACCAGAGGCCACCTGGATGGCTGGATAAAA
The DNA here is from genome assembly GCF_000164805.1 of Carlito syrichta. Classification (NCBI taxonomy): domain Eukaryota; kingdom Metazoa; phylum Chordata; class Mammalia; order Primates; family Tarsiidae; genus Carlito; species Carlito syrichta. Next base: position 1,080,842 of record NW_007248726.1, on the reverse strand, counting down.
AGTATATTTCCGGAGTTATTGACAGCAAAAGTAACAACTGAACCTGGGATTAGAGCTGGAAAGTGTGCTTCTATATGCAGTCAAGTGTGTCTGTCTCTCAGTGCTGTTTACCTGATGACATTCCATTGCAGTGCTAAATACAATTTTGATTATCAATTTAAAACCGCTATTAATATCTCTCCCCAGAGTTAACCTGTCTGGAGGAAGTGAATCATGACTTGAATTTTAGAATACAAATGAAATAACGAAAACAGAAGTGACAACTGTCTTTTTGTTAAGTTATCAACAGTGTGCCCCCAACTTTCTACTGAAAGAGGAACTAAAGCATTATCTGATGACATCAGTAAGCCTAAACCATAAGAGTTTTGTCCTAATAGGTTCTTTATTTTTCAAACTTGGGTCCCTCATAAGAGAGACATCTAAGTCCCTTATCAGCCTCACAGGTAAGTTGCTCTAACCCTGTCATTTGGTTCCTCTTTGGACATCATCTTGCTTTCTTTCTCAATGGATGGTTTTTCTATGGTGCCGACCTTACTTCCTCCTCTACCATAAGCTCTTGTGTTGCAGCTATTGGCAGCTGGATAGGCCACATGGAAAGGACACACAGGTGGAGTCCTGCGTTTCAGGCTGCTGAGGAGCAGCACATAATCCTCCCTCTCGGAGTTCATCTTCCCCTGCAGTGTTCCTCCTTTCATTCCATCCTCATTGACTAAAGCCAAATGCATTTCATTTTAGTAGCTGGAAAAGGAAGGGTATGGTGCATATTTAAAATGTTCTAAATTGGCCTTTAGCATATGTTGCTGGCACAGCAGAGAGCCTGCTTCCAGGGAAATATGTACTGAGGTATTTTATCAAGCAGCTCCTGAGTGAAGTTTCTTCACTCCATAAATATAGAAACAGCATTACTGAAAGGAGACAGCGTTATTAGAGGTTAGGAAGCTGTGAGACACTTTTATCCCCCTTCACGTAATGTTTCAAAGAATTCAATAATGAAAATGTTATTTCTCATGAATGGGATGGTTGATTATTACATTTTAAATGTATTTTAATCTGTCAAAGAGGTGATTGTTTTAATATTCCTATTTGAACAGAACTCCAATGTCACTTCTTTAATTACAAAGGCAACCTAATGTATTACATTCTGAAATTGAAATGTAAAAGAAGGGTATGATTTATGGTCAAAGATTAAGCAAATTTATCAGCTTAGGATTCCTCCAAAATTTTAAACTAAATCTAGAGTGAATATGTCTTGGGAACACTGTCTTCACATTCTACTATTACTGATTTAAAGGTTAATTTCAGAATAAGATGTCTCTTTTGAATAAGGAGAATTTCCCATTTGTCCCAAAAGGGCCGAATGGGTCCTGCAACAGACACAGATATAGATCGTAAATATGTTTTTGTGAGGAGATGGACAGGACGGCAGTCTCTGTTGTATAACATGCTTCTTCTTGCCTCCTTCTGTTATTCCTTTCAGCACAGAATGCAAGCCGTATGGTTTTCCTATCCTAAATCTGAAGATGGTCTTTTTTGTTGTTGTTGTTATCCTGCAGCGGTTAAAGCATGAAATATAAACAAATCCAACTTGGGGTAGATAAATTATATTAGCATCATGAAGGGCCAAACAAATATTTATTTTGCCATTTTCAACTTTTTTTTCTATCATGGGCTGTGACATGTCTATATTTCAGATGTATTGGTAAATGACCTTTATTTTCAGCTTTGAGAGAATTGGAATCATGGACAGTTTCATTGTTACCATACCAGTGTTAAGGCTAAATGAAATCATACACAGATCCAAATACAGTCTAATTCAGCTCTTCCAGGCTCTAGAACACACCAAAAAACAACTAATAATCCAAGAGAAGTGAAGATTTACGAGTGTAAAAAAAAAAGCCAAACTACTCAAGGATGAATTTCGGAAATGCTTCCTACTTATTTTGCAGCAGAAATGCAGTTTGCTACAACTCATACATTTTCATTCAATGAAGCATAAGATACTGACAAAATATTTGGAGCCCAGAGTTGGTGCTTTGTTTATCCATTAATGAAAGTTTCAATAGAATCTTCGCACACGCATGTTTTGGTAATTAGAAATTCTGCTCCGGGCTTGGTGGCTCAACCTGTAATCCCACGCTTTGGGAGGCCGAGGTGAGTGAATTGCCTGAGCCCGCGGGTGCGGGACCTGCCTGGGCAACTTGGCAAGACCTCATCTCTACAATAAATCAAAAAAATTAGCCGGGCATGGTAGCACGCGCCCGTAGTTCCAGCTACTTGGAAGGCTGAGGTGGAAGGATCGCCGGAGCCCAGCAGGCTGAGGCTGCGGTGGCCGGGAGCATGCCACTGCACTCCAGTCTGGGTGACTGAGTGAGACTCTAACTCAAAAAAAAAAAAAGAAATTCTGCAATGTGAGAGCTTTGCCTTGAGTTCAATTAACTGTTGACGATGGTAATAAGACATCATTTTCTTGGCCAGATATTTAGAATTCATCAGTGGTTTAGTAAACTGACCCGTCATTTTTTCCTTGTGTGTGTATGTGTGTGCACTTTAAACGCAAATGGTTTAAAAATTCCACAATTAATACTAATTACCCATATCAAATAGATGGATGAGAATCTCAAATCGCTTTAGCTTGTTGCTTTTCTAGTACAAGTCTTGTCAGTCTGAATGACTTTTTAAAATTAGTATCTCCCAGGAGTAGCACCTGTTTCAAATACAGGGCCCACAAAATGTTCTCTCCTTGTGTTTTCACTCATTTGGAGTTTGTTTTACTAGCTTGACGGAGGAGCTCCAGAGGAAACAAAGCATTAAATTGGCAGAACCTAAACAGACTTTCCTTCAGGAAGGGACTGGAAACCTTGGGTGACAGTCTAATTGCTTCTAAGCCCCCAAAGAGGCCTCGGGCATGGAGTAAGAGTGTGTCAACGTCAACAGGCCAAGTCAGCCAAGGAATTAACTAGGCAGAGTTCTAAAGACCCAACACATCACAGATCACTTCAAATGGTTTTCAAAAGGAGATTAAAAATAATAATCATAAAGAATTAACGACTGGCAATCAGCATAGTCCTAACAGAGATTCCTCCCACAATGCAAAACAGCCTTTCCCCACCCCCGCTGGCCAGCAGCTTCCAGACAAAGCTGTCTTGCGCCCAAAGCTATCCAGAGTTTTACATCCTATCAAGCACACAGAGAAGAGCATCTGCCTCATACACACAGACCCAGCAAAGGGAGATGTAGAAACCACTGAACAAGTCATCCAGCCACTGTCCTAGGAGAACAGGATTAAACACCAGATTCTGTTGAGGGGATGCAGGAGTCAATCAAACAAATAAGCCACCCGCCAAACTACTCACTTTCACGAATTTTTTGTCAGTGGGAGAGAGTGACTAAGCAGAATTCCAGGCTCTGTAATGTCTCAAAAACAAGAATAACCAAAGAGTAATAATAAATCTCCCTTCTATTAACCAATTCGAGGAGACACTTCTGAAAATAACAATTTAATAGTTCTTAAGTACCTGGTGATCGGTGAAATAATTATTTGTATTGGTAATAATTTATTGGAATCATTACCATCTAAGTCTGAAATTTGGCCCTGACTTTTCAAAAATTTGGGTATCTGAAACCTCCATGGCACAGAATTAACCTATGTTTAATTTATTGTTAAACAAATAGAAAGCAACAAACCGGAAGAAAAGAAATGCATGTTTTATGACATTTTTTTTTTTTTTTTATGTTTGCTCTTCATAAGACAAGGGAAGCACATATTTGGTAACACTAGAGAATGATGATGATGATGATGATGATGATAACATTAATAATAATGATCCATACAAAGCTTTAGAATGTAAAGCAGAAATTGTTGGTGTTTCTATGTAAGTTGGCCTGTGAGAAGTAATTACTTTTATTTGACCAGTTAGGACCTTGTGAACACTCGGACATAAATCTGGTGTCGGGAATGAGGCTAATAAAAGAGACTTGGGGTCATCAGAAATTATGTGGAGGAGAGCTGGGTACAGTGTAATCCCAGCATTTTAGGAGGCTGAGGCAAGAGACTGGTTGAGTCCAAGAGTTCAAGACCAACACAGGCAACACAGCAAAAACTCGTCTTTACAAAAATAATTTTTAAAAAACATTTCTTAAAATAAAAAATTAGCAGGGCATAGTGGTGCATGTCTGTAGTCCCAGTTACTTGGAAGTCTGAGGCAGAAGGATCTCCTGAGCCCAGGAGGCTGGGGTTGTAGTGAGCTGTGATTCAACAGAGTGAGATCTGACTCAAAAAAAAAAAAACAAAAAAGAAAGAAATTAGATGGTGGTTGCAGTCATGAAAAATACTAAATTCATCAAGGTAAATGTGTAGATTTTGAAAAACCTGAAACTGTGCTGAAAGCAAATGACTATAATTAGTATTATAATTATTTTACCTTTTTTATGGAAATATCTTTTTATATAGATCTCTGTTTTATGTATAGGGAGCTCTTTTTTAAAAAATAGGGAGCTCTTTTTTTTATATAGACTTCTTTTTTATGTATAGATAGTGCTGGTGTTTCTTGTCTCTGGATCCTTAGCACTTAGCAAAGTGTCTGCACATAGTAGTGATGAGAAAGATGTCCGAAGAAAGGAAATGTAGCTGAAGGATATTAGAAGTGATGATAAAAATAGGAAAAACAGCTGGGCTCAGTGGCTCAGCCTGTAATCCCACGCCTTGGAAGGCCGAGGTGAGTGAATTTCCTGAGCCCGCGGGTTCGAGACCTGCCTGGGCAACTTGGCAAGACCTCATCTCTACAATAAATAAAAAAAAAATTAGCTGGGTGTGGTAGCACGCGCCTGTAGTTCCAGTTACTTGGAAGGCTGAGGTGGAAGGATCACCAGACCCAGCAGGTCGAGGCTGCGGTGGCCGGGAGCGTGCCATTGCCCTCCAGCCTGGGTGCCGGAGTGAGACTCTGACTCAAAAAAAAAAAAAAAAAGGAAAAACGTGTAAAGTGTCTTAACAATCTTTTCCTGTGTTCTGGGTCCTAGTATCGGATTTTGAGAGAAGCTAAATAATATTATAAAAAAAGGTCAAGATCAGGAAACAAAACAATGGTGGACTGCAAAAAGAAAAATGATAATCATGTCTGTTGTTCAAGCAATGCTAGAAAATTATGCCTAGCCAAGTAGACAACTTAAGCACCTAAGGCAGAATGGAAGTTTCTCTCTTGTCATTAAGTCCTCTATTCAATTACCATTTATCGGGGTAATTAAACACTGGAAAGTGATGCCAGGCTAATTGTTAGATTATGATAATTACACGTCTTTGCTATGCTACAGCTGATCAAAATAAGATGTGGTCCCGTGCACTTAGCTAAAGCTGTTCTGTAATCGTCAGACTTTCGTAGAGCGCTAGGCCATTTATTACTAATTCATTACAAATCAGGCGGAGAAGCTTATTATTTGTAATGCGTCTTTTTTCCCCCCACACACAGTCTCCTGGAACAAGACTCCCAAAAGGTTAAGCACAAACTGCTGCCTCCCATTGGCCCATTTCCATCCCAATTACACAGCTGAGCAGCATTAGGTGCCTCTATTTGAGAGGGTTCATCAGCCTGCTTCACAAAATCCTGCAGCAGCCTATCACATTGGCAGGAACATACAAAACTCCCTTTCAGCCTCTGCCAACCACTGTTCTGCTCTGAGTTGTGTCCCAGCAACCATGAGTTGGCAAACCAGAGGATCTTATGGTTTTGAGGCTCTCTTCTCCTCAGGTCAGGTCTAGAACAGACTGGGACATTCCCAGGGATTTGCTTCATTTAGCAGGAGTCACGGGGAATACACACTGTCTCCGCCTACCTGACATCTGGTCTCCCTGTTCCTCCAGCCGGGGTTAGGAGAGGAAACCAATGTTCTCAGGAACCTGCCAGAGTCACCTCAAAACTACCAAATAGTGATTCAAATCTTTCTAAAGAAAGACTAGAACCATCCTTTATCTTTGGGCTTTACAAGGTGCATCTGGGGGTTAGAAATCTCTCCCTCCATCCCTCTACTAACCACTCCACGTCACTGTTGGAAAGTGGGAGGCAAACAGGTATTTAATAGTCTTCATTTGGCTTTATCCTGAGATTCTCAAGTTTTCCCCTGCAACTATCATTAGAATGTATTAACATAAGCCACTGATAGCTGGAAGAAGCATACAGTATCAGGTTAAAAGTTTACTGGACATGGCCTGGCTCGGTGGCTCAGCCTGTAATCCCACGCTTTGGGATGCTGAGGTGAGTGGATTGCCTGAGTCTGCGGAATCGAGACCCGCCTGGGCAACTTGGTGAGACCTCATCTCTACAATAAATCAAAAAATTAGCTGGGCGTGGTAGCGCGCGCCTGTTGTTCCAGCTACTTGGAAGGCTGAGTGGAAGGATGGCTGGAGCCCAGCAGGTTGAGACTGTGGTGGCTGGGAGCGGCCAATGCACTCCAGTCTGGGCGACAGAGTGAGACTTCAACTCAAAAAATAAAAAAGTATACCGGACAGGTGCAGTAGCTCACACCTGTAATCCCAGCACTTTGGAGGCAGAGGCGGATGCACATGTGGAGGCAGGAGTACTGCTTGAGCCTAGGAGTTCAAGATTAGCCTGGGCAAAATAGCAAGAACCTGTCTCAATTTTATAAAGATAAATAAATAAGAATAAGAAAGTTTAGTAATTACTACAAAGTTCATGTCATGGTATGGTTTTTTATTTTAGAATTTCTTTCTCCTATTATTTGAGCAATGTTATAGACTGAATGTTTGTTCCCTGCCTCACATCTCCAATTCATATGTTTAAAACCCAACCCCCAATGTTACTGTATTTGGAGACAGGGTCGTTAATTAAGGTTAATTGAAGTCACAGGGTGGGACCCTGATCCAATAGGACTAGTGTCCTTGTAAAAACAGACAACAGAGAATGCACTCCCTATGTGCCCTGTGAAGACACAGTGAGGAAGTTGCTGTCTACAAGCCAGGAAGAGAGCCCTCACCAGAAACCAACCACTACTGGACCTTGATCTGGGATGCCTACCCTCCAGAACTGTGAGATAATAAATTTCTGTTGTTTAAGCCACTGAGTATTTAGTAGTTTGTTATGGGAGCCTGAGCAGACTAATACAGGCAATTTAAAATTAAATTAGTGATACAATTGGGGGTGAGGTGGTTTTGAATTGCATTGCTGCCAGTGACTTCAGAGTTAGGAAAAAAAAAAATCAATGAAAAACAACTAAGTGAAAATGGCCAGGAAGGAAGAGAATGAGAGAGAAGGAAAGATGGCAGAGTTCACCCACTGCTGGCACCGCCCACAATACTGTGTATGTGGGAAATACTCAAATCCATTTGCTGTTCTGAGCAAATGGCTGGTCTGAGGGGAGAAGGCATGTTACTTTCCTAAGTAAGGATAGTTTCACCTCTGAAATTAACTCATGGCACTATGAAAACGATTGTATTATCACCTGGCAACTGTGTTATCTCACTGTTTCAGCAAGGCTTTCGCTCAGAGATAGACTGAAGGGTGTTATAGAAAAGTCACATACTCCATTTTACCCTTTCTTGACCCTGGAAATTAAAACAGAATATGCCACCACCCTTCAGCAATCATACTTAGTACATTCTGGGGACAAAACAAACCATGAGGTACCTTTGTTAACACCAGAATATATGAAACTGTCATTTTATGCACACATTTACTGGTGGCCTGTGGCTTAAGACCGGGGAGCTGGGGAACAAAGGTACTTCGGTTCATCATATAAAAATGGTTTTGCACTACTTAGTATTATTATTTCCTCCCCACACTCATTAAAAGGATATTCATTCATGCAGCTGGATCCTCTATTTACTTTTACAGCCTGGACCACAGAAAGATATATGCAAGAATAATGCAATCATAAAAAATAAGAAACTAATTGCTCTATCCCAAGGAAACATAAGGGGGAGAAAGAAATAAACAATTCACCATTTATTTCTCAGAAATAAATCTAAGCACTTTAGGGGATTCTAAAGTACTATAATATCTCTACCTACTTAAATGCTTGTCTATCTCAATGACAGAGAATACAGTTGTTTTTCTCCTTCCACTTTCATGTTAATAAAATCTACTTTCAAAATGTGTACCTTGAAAAAGAACTAGAGTTCAAAGCAAATGCACATGATTCTCCTGTTGAACTTACAGCATTTTTGGTATTGCTGCATGCTCTGAATGACCCACTTATATGGACCGTGAGGTTTCAGAGGAATGGTTAATGCCGAGACACAAAAATGATGAAATAAGAGAGTGATAATAGGCACTCCATGTTGGGAGACAACTCAGCACTGTGAGTTTTGCGGAGACAGGGTCACAACTGACTTTCTTCAGCAGTACAAGCCCAGACCCCAAAGTTTCATGATGTGCACATTAACATTTTATTGCTGCTTGTACTGTTCAAGGCAGAGAGAAAGAAAGTGAGCTATTGTTGGACACAAACTCGGTATTGATGAGCTGGGTCAAAAAAACAATACAGGTTTTATGCAACCTAGGAAGATATGAAATGAGCCTGGGACTTAGCATGGAATCTGTATCCAATGTGAAGGTACATGTGGCTACATCTCATTGATCAGTTTATTTACAGAATAGGGCGATTTCATTTGCTGATGTTTTAATTCAGCATCTGGGTACTTACCACGAGCATGCCAAATATTTAATTAAAGTAATAATGCATTTTGTATTGCTTAAAGGAACTTGGATTTTTTTTTTTCAACTGCACAAATATAAAATAGACCATTCAGCCCCATCTCTGAAAAATAAAGGTGTAGGGCAAACAGGGATTTCATAACAGTATACGCTCAGATTTCTGGCTCAGGACATCCTGTGGTTGAGAAAAGATTTACAATAGCCAACACCCACCCAAGGGTGTTTTAATGAATCCAGTCATTAGTTGAAAATTCTAAGTCATGGTCACCCAAAGTGCTAGTCACTATGGTTTTATAGACAGGACAACGGTGGATAACATATGCCATGCACTGACCAGGTGGGCAGCCTAGAAGCACGAGCTACGAGGCTAATGAAGAACACACTCACTGTTAGTGCTGCGAAGCCCGCCCTGCAGCACGCACTAATATCCAAGGCTGGTGGAAGGGAGAATGACATCCTATCTGCATAAGCACGTTTTCCTCTGTCTGTGTAGGCGACAAAGCTATGCTGGTGTTGTATTTACTATCATATGATTGCAACATGATCTGAAGCTTACATAGGGTTTCAAATTCTAAGAAGTCACAAATTATTCTAACTCACTAGAGGAAATGAAATGAAAATTAAGAGCTAGGAAGGTGCTTTTTGTTTTTTTGTTTTAGTTTAAATATGAATTTCTGGCATAAAAGCTGGAGAAATATACTTACATATGCATAGCACTTCCTAACAGAGCATTAAATTTAGTTCTATTTATTTTTTAAGTCAGGGTGGTGGCTTCAAGATGTAGTTAATATCTCTAAAGATGTCAAAGATGTTTGGAAGTATACAGAAACGTGAAATACTGCTATTCTCTAACAATTAGGACATTTAAAAATTCGTATCACATGTGCGGAAATTGTGTTGTTTCTAATGACTAGAAAAATTTATAGGACAACTCAAAATTAGACACGTCACTTCTGCTTTTCTTTTTTCTTTCTTTCTTTTTTTTTTTTGAGTTGGAGTCTCACTCTGTCGCCCAGACTGGAGTGTAGTGGCTGCTCCCGGCCACTGCAGCCTCGACCTGCTGGGCTCTGGTGATCCTTCCATCTCAGCCTTCCAAGTAGCTGGAACTACAGGCACTCGCTACCACGCCCAGTTAATTTTTTTTGGTTTTTTTTTTTATTGTAGAGATGAGGTCTCGCCAAGTTGCCCAAGCAGGTCTTGAACCCGTGGGCTCAGGCAATCCACTCACCTTAGCCTCCCAAAGCGCGGGATTACAGGCTGAGCCACCGAACCCAGCTACTCCTGCTTTTCTTAATGGTGAATTGCAAATCAGCATCCTCCAGCACTCACTAAATTAAAAATGGAATTCTCAGCATTATATTTGCAGCTAAGTATTTATGTATGCTAGTGAATCTATGAACTCTCACATAAAGCTTTCAATAATCAGTTTTGATTCAACAACAGCTACAATCAAGTTACTGGAGTCGAGAACAACAAAATCCTAACTCACCACTCCTTGAGAACACCAGGTCATTTGCCTTTGTATTCCTGGACACTACTCATGTTGACTAGTTCTAACCTACAGTAATTATAAATGTGCACAAAGCTTACAGTAATTATAAATGTGCACAAAGAGATGGCCTGCCTTTATTCCCTGGGTACTCACTTCTCAACAAAAATTTCGTAAGAACCTATTTGAGCATCAAGACTATAGCGAGAGAGACTAGCAGAAGGAATTTTGAGGCATCATCTCATCCAGCTGTTTATTTTCAGGAATGTTAATTGTCTAGTCTCTCTGTTTTTAAAAAATCTCCAGGGAGAATTTCAGTCTCACATAGTAGCTCTTCCCAGGACCAACAGAAGTCATTCAAAGACTATTCAGTGCATAAAGAAATTATTTTTTCAACAGCATTCAGCTTTCCAGTGTAGTTCAGAGCAATCCCCTCAGCCCTGCCCTATAAGAAGATTTGAGAGAAAAGCAAAGAAAATTTAGCTCATGTTTTCCTAGGAAAGTCAAGCTGATTGTATTATCGACTGTCTACTGCATTAGCAATTTCCAACTGAATTACAAACTGTTTCCCTGCATTATATTGCTATTGTTCAATACCATTTTCATTGCCCTAATGAAACAAAGCTATATAATATAACCATCAAGTACTGATTACAGTTAACCATAATGGAATAGAGCTAAGGAAAGGCCTATTTTTAAAATATGCAAAGAAAAAGATAAGAAATGCTAATACTCAGAAGATTTTTTTCTTTTCATTTTTACTCTTTTTTGAGTTTCTGGATTGGGATCAAAACAACACTGACAAATTAATTCTTCTTTCTCTTCCAACAATACAGATGGTATTTCCCTCATGATAGAATTTCTAGAAGATTTCCCAAAGAGCAAAAGCTCCCCAGGTACTAAAAAAAAAAAAAGTGTGGATTATATATATATATATCTTAAAAAGTGCATACTTCAAACCAGAGTATTCTCTTAATATCTGAAAGAGGATATCCAAATTTTCCTCAGAGTGCCGGTTTCTTCCTGCCTGTGGGTGAGCTCTTTGGAGAAGTGTCATCATGAAACCATTAGGGCATTGCTTATTGGCCCATATTAAATCAACCAGCAACAAAAATGATTAGATTGCTGTGCTGGGCAGGAGGCTGTCCAAGTAAGATGGCAAATCCATGGTTGAATTTTCTGCCTTTTAGCAAAGGTAATGAAGATTACTTGGCAGCCCCTTAAATACCCAGCTCCTTTCCCATAGATAGAAGCAGAAAACAATGAGTTGGAAGCAATAGGCAAAAGTGATAGAATTCTTGGGTGTTGTTAATTACATGGTGGCCAGAAGTCGTAGTGTCAGGCACTTTCTACCCTCTGACATTCATGCCAAACCTATTATGTGCCGAAAGAACAGAGTATGGTTGTAATACTGGGGAACAGAGCACATTGCTATCGCTCCTTAAGTATTTCTTGAGTTGAGCAGGAGACGGCTAATGACACTACTGTACCGTGCTGTAGAACAGATGATCTGTGACTGCCCTGGTTCTAGACACTTAGATGTTCAACATCTGAAAAGTCCTTCTTGCCATTTCCTCAGTTGACACAGTGTAAAGTACGTAGGAAATACCTGAATGTCAGGATCAGAGACTAGTTCCTCTAAGACAAACTCTGGTCATGGAACAATCCCTCCTCTAGACACCTTTGTGAGCATTCATATATCTATGAGAGACACTGATGACAGCACCATCCAGTGGACACAACATGCTGAGTTCTACATACTGTATTTGATGTCAGTGGTTCAGAACAGTCTCCACAATGTTCAATTTACTTGCATTTTCTCATTTCTGCACCCCTGAAAAGCTAAAAATAAATCAGGATGGTATTTGTTAGACCTCTTTCAATAATGTGTATTGCTTGAAAGATGAAAGAGAACATACATTTATCTTTTGCTATTAGAGTGCTAATTTATGCAAGTTCATTTGCTTTTTCTGTGTATTGATTGAATTCTTGTTGTCTCACCCCCTGTTCTCCATTAGAATCCTCGCTGACTTAACAATAATGCAAAGGCAGACAAAATTTGTACAGATTTTGTATGCTCTTGCATCTGTAGCCTATGCAAAAGTTTGCATAAGCAAGACAGGGTAAGTAAAAATTACGGGCAACATGAAAAAGTAAATCTCAGAGAAGATTAGAATACTTAATGGTTGAACTTCTCTTTTCAATTCTAAACAGTCATGGCTGAATATTTGAAAAGAATCTTGTGCTTCAGGCTTGCTGAAATTAAAATAGAAGTGCAATTTGAGATTACAGTTTATAAAACCAGTAAGCACAGCTGCTATATACAGGACAGGAATGGCCCTCCTTTTCCAAATCCATTTGTGTAAGACAGTCAAACACAGAAGTACAATTTCCTTTACTATGAAAACTGGCAAAAGGGCTGAGCCCCAAGGGAACAATTTTCAGACATGGTTTACTATATATATTTGCTCTCAGAACCAAATAATGCTTGATTTACTGCTTCATTGGGACATATATGTATGTGTATATACATATATAATATATATCTGCAAAATTTCAATATTAATTAGTCTAAATGCTTTCTGTTTATGGGATCAAGCAAGCAAATCAGGAATAATTATAAAAATAACTTATCCAAATATAAAGTGATCTAAAAACTGTTGATTATAGTACAAGAGTACAAAGGTTGCCATCTTGAGATGTGATTTTAAAATCCCAAAGAGCATTTCAATTCACTTTGTGTTCTATTGAAGGGTTTATAACTATTACATCTTGTTTTCACTTCACTAATTTATCTATGCCCAAAAAGGAAGAGGGAAAATGTGAAAGTCCACTGAGAATCTGGTCTCATCTTATTGAAGGTGATATCAGCATTGGGGATTCGACAATGGAGAAATCACAAGATGCTTATGAGTCCATGAACAAGAAGGCTTCTCAGCTTATTGAGCATTCTAGAACTGCTCAGGCAGGTGTTCAACAGAGGCAAAGGGACACCTGGCAGGTGTGGAGTTCAGCCACCCAGACCTCTCTGAGCATGGCTGCAAATAGCACAAGATGTCCAGGAACACTAATAAGCGTCCTCTGGACCACTTGGGAGGTGTCACTAATACAATGTGGAAACCAGAGTGGAAAGAAAATTTCATCTCTAATTCTTCTTGTGGCACCTGGCTTTTTCAGCACATATGGTATGTATAGTTGGCTATTGTCTGGTGGTTGTTTCAACTTTACCTTCATTTTCCAGACTTTATAGAGTCTATATGATAACTGAAAAGAAACAATTATCTCATTGGTTTTGGCAGACAGTGCAGTAAAGATGTCAAGAGCTTATCTTCAAAACTGGGCTATGCTACTACTACTGTGTAACCTTAAAACATCACATGACCTCTCCATGTCTCAATTTCCTTACCTGTACCATCAGAATAACAGTAATGCCTCACTCCTAGGACATCTGCCAGATTAAATGAATAAATGAAATGAACAAATAAAGGAGGACTACAAGTAAAGTAGTTAGTACAGTGCTTCACAAGTACTAAGTGCTCAATAAATATTAACCCAAGGTAAAAGAGATATGTTCTATTCTATTATTCATATAACCAAAAAAGGTATTTTTGACCACTAAAAACATAGGAATTTTATTTGAAAAATATCTTAATAATCGCAAAGATCTTTGGAAATAAAAATTTCTTTTTTTTTTTGAGTTGGAGTCTCACCCAGACTGGAGTGCAGTGGCCGCTCCCGGCCACCGCAGCCTTGACCTGCTGGGCTCCGGCGATCCTTCTGCCTCAGCCTTCCAAGTAGCTGGAACTACAGGCACGCGCTACCACGCCCGGCTAATTTTCAATTTATTGTAGAGACAAAGTCTCGCCAAGATGCCCAGGTGAGTCTCGAACCCGCGGGCTCAGGCAATTCACTCACTTCAGCCTCCCAAAGGCACGGGATTACAGGCTGAGCCACTGAGCCCAGCTGGAAATAAAAATTTCAACAGTCTTTACAACTCATCTTGAGGAGGTAGAATATAATAATGACACATTTTTGTTTGACACATTTTGTAAGGAAAAGTGATCTCTAAAAGTTTACAGGATGGAGGCTAGGATCAGTGGCTCACACCTGTCATTTCAACACTTTTGGAGGCCACTGTGGGAGGATCACTTGAGGCCAGGAGTTTGAGACCAGACAGGGCAACATATCAAGACCCTGTGTTTGCAAAAAATAAGAAAAAGTTAGCCAGGTGCGGTGGCTCACACCTGTAGTCCCAGCTACTCGAGAGGCTGAGGAGGGAGGATTGCCTGAACCCAGGAGGTAGAGGCTGCAGTGAGGCATGATTGTGCCACTGTACTCTAGCTTGAGCTACAGAGTCAGACTCTAACTCAAAAAATAAAAAGGTAAATAAATAAAAGCTTACAGGATGGCAGATAAAAAGATGCTGACTCTTTTGAGGGGCTATCTATGCATACACAAAGATCACCTTTTGAAAGTGTGCAGGATATATAAATACACAGAGGAAGGGTGGGCAAGTGCCTGTGTAATATGATTTTGGGACACAAAGCCCATCTTTAAGCAAAAATACCTTCCCCAAAGTGAATGTCAGTCCATAAATATGTGTAAAATGTTCTTTTGCTTGGGAGGGAAATCATATTTGCCAACTAACGCATTAACATATTTTCATTTCTCTAACCCATTAATAACTGTCACCAGTGGAGTTAAGACCCTCAAGAGACTGGTGAACACAGTGGGTAAATTTTTATGAAAAAGGGGCCTTGGGAAGGGGTACCAGACAGAATGATGGAGGTGCAGGGGGAGACAATAGAGGAACACTGAGACTTCCCAGTTCCGCTGAGGTCAACTAACTGACTAAGTATCTCCCTCAGCACTAGACTGAATGATGTTTCTCTACCGGAAGGCCTGTTTTAAGCTAAACTTTAAATTACCCAGTGCTTGAGCGATATGATATTCAATTGACCTTCCATCCTTTCCTAATTTGATTGACTTTTCACATATTTATGTCCCGTCTCTCTTCGTTAATTAATTAATTCGCTTAAGACAAGTATATTGATTGCCTCCTGTGGCTCAGGCATTGTACTTGAAGGTGGAGAAACAAAAATGAGCCAAGACACAGTCCTGCCCTGGAGGAACTGACAATCTAGAGGGGGGAGAGAGAGTCATACAAATAAATCACTGTAATAAAGTGTGATAAATATAAGAGAAATTTGTAACAAATGTTGTAGAAAATGGAAAACAGCAAACAAATTTTGAAAGAGTTCAGAAAGGCCTCGCAGAGGTGCCAGGTTTTGGAGGATGGATATAATTATTAATACCAAGAGAAGGCAAGGGGTGGGCTTCCCAGGCAAGGCAACGTGTACGAACCCAAAGAAACGTGAAAGCAAGGAGTGTGTTGAGAGGGCGAATGAGGCCACCAAGAGAGGGAAACACTTTATGTTGAAAAAGGAGCTTGACAGGCAATTAAGAAGCAGGGAGAATTTTTAAGAAGGTGCAGAGCATAATTGGATTTGTATGTAAAAGTGATCACTCTGCCAGTCTGGGAGAGGACAGATTGAATGGGGAGAAAGCCTGGAATGGGAAGATCATTAAAGAATCTGTTGCACTGGATGAGGCAAACAAACACACAGAGTTCACAGCCTTCAGAGGAGGATTCCTCACTCCCGGGCACCTGCCAATAAACTCTTCACAGATTCATCCATTCAGCGCCTACTTGTAGAGGACCTATTGTATGCTAGATACTGGCACCGTGGAAAGCTACAAAGAGCTAGACAGAAACTCTTCACTTCTTATGACTGCCAAGACATGAAGAGTGCTCGAAGTAGGACATCTGTGGGCTTAAAGAAAAGGGGATGAACAAGAGAAAGGTTACACAGAGGCAGGAACATCAGAAGAGGATTAAAAATAATCCCCAACATTTGCTCATTATTTTGCAGTACTGACGTATCACCACGTGTGCTCGAGGGTAATGTACAGGAGCTAAAAGAGCAATGGATGCCAAGTGAAAAGACCTAGTTTAAATACTGTCTGCCTTTTATAAACTGTATAAACTGGTCAAGTCATTAAATCTCTGTGCATCTCACTTTTTAAACAACAAAATAAATGAAAAACTCATTATTGTAAAGGTTCTGCCACACTGTGTCAATTTAGCACGACAACACACAGAATAGTCAGTTGGTGCCTATCTGGTGACTAAATTATTTCCAAAATGAAATGACAAGGTTTAGTAGAACACTGAGAGAACACCTAATGCACTCCTGGGTTCTCATTCATTACATCCATTTCAGTCAAGTGAGGAGAAGCCATAACCAAACGTCCAAAGCTGGCATAGTGTCCAATGCCTAGTGACGGGCATGGAAGGGTGGAAGGCCAAAAATATGGCTAAAACTGCAAAAAGGATTCCACTCTCATCTTACAGAAAGTGGCAGAACTAGGTACAATTTAGTGATGACAACTGACAGAAATGTCACCACTGGTGAAAAGCTACAAGAGAAGCTGCATATTATCGTATGTGCGTTTTTTTCTCTCCACATCTGCTCTCAACCCTTCCAAGGAACAAAGCAGCACAACAGGAAATGACAAGTGTTAATATAATGATGAGAAAAATCAGTGATGTCACCATTTAATCATTTCCTCCAAGTACCTTCTGAACTGTTTCATGGAGTCTTGTAACATCTAAAGTCCTTAAGGAGTTCTCTGGGTTCCAACATCCCCGGCAAAGGAATATAAATATACAATGTACACTTAATCAAAATTGTTTTACACCTGTTCCGTCCTACTAAAAATGATAGGAAAAAACATCTGCATTGCCCTATACCCTCTCTGGACAAATAAAACTTCTTTTCTTCCAAAGTCTTTTGGAAGGTAATTAGATGCCTAAGTGTGGGACTGATTTAAGATTTTGTCCATCTCCAAACCTGTTGACAATATGCTAAGCAGATGGAGGTAATTTATTTTTTATTTCGAGAAAGCAAAATTCATTGAGAGGACAGAAAAGCTCCCACAATGGGAGGGGACCCGAAGGGGTTGCCCGAGGTCATTTCTTTTATTTCTCTAACTTTGCGTTTTGGCTTTGATAAAGGATATGGTGACAAAAATGTTTTTGTTGCTTTGCATGGTAGACAGACTTGCAGGTCTCAAAGGTGAGGCAAATCATGTCCTTTCAAATGATGTTATTTTTGCCAGTAAATTTGTATTGACTATGACAGAAAGCCATGAAATATTTATATGTCTCAACTTCAGCATGAGGAGAAAGGAAGGAAGTTGTGAGAGAGAATGGGATATGACACACAAAATTTTTTTGGTCATTTTCATTCATTGAAACAAAATGGCTTCTTGAACACCCTAGGACTTCTAGATGTTTGTTTAGGATTCCAAAGGCAAAGTTCTTCATCTTCTAGATGATAGCAAAATATTTACTTCCTGGAAAACTGGTGCCATCAGCCTCACTGTGACATGATTTAAGTAAAGTCACAGAATTGGAATTGTGAAGTGCCTTCTGCCATTCTCCTTCTCTTGTCCTCTTTCTAAATTAGTTTTGTTGACTAAATATTTTCTCCTCGTGATGTCTTTTGGCTTGTTCAAAGCTATAATTCACACATAACATTCATGAGAATCTAATGCCCAAAAGTATTGCTCAGTAACTCAAATATTTTTTCTCTTTTGCATCTAAAATTTTGCTTATAACTGATAAAAGCATGAAAGGCCAAGCAATTAGAGGGCTAAGGGTGAAAGCCAGGGCACTGGATGTATGTGGTTCATCTATTAAATGTTCCAACAAAGTGTCCATTATGTCACATGAACTGGACTCTGTTGTGTAAGAGACACTGGCAGTGTGTAGAATTCTAAAATTACATAGTGTGGTTGAGGTCAGTGAGAGACCACTCAAACCAATGAGGATATGAGAGTTATGCTTAGATGTGGCAATTCAAACGCAATATAAAAAGAGTCACAATGCTTTATCATTTATCCCATCTCTTAAGAGAACAAAGGTAATGATTCTGGAGGCTTTTCATTTTCTTTAGACAACTGCAAGAAATGGAGAGCAACATGGCCTTGGCATCTGATCCCTGAAGGTTAATCCCTTGGGAAGTCAGAGAGCTTTCTTCACAGTGCGTAGAGGACCACACTATTCTATAGCATAAAAGCTGTAGGTCTTACTAAGATGGAAAACTTTAAATATAGCTTATTAGACTATTAAAAGTTTATGGCATCACTTTGTTATTCTCTGGTATTCATCAATAAACCCTCATTGATCTCTACAGGAATCTTAACATAGCCTCTTGTACAGTAATACCTATGTGCTCAAGCTTCAAAGATCCATTTACTTCACATGTGTAATTTGCCCACTTATTCCTGCTGAGATAATACTCCTGGTTTAATTACCCATAGAGCAACTGGATAATTCATCTATGTTGGATTGTATTAGCTGTCTTTGCATATGTGTAAAGCAAAATAAAAAATGCAAAATCACTCAAGTCATAAGCTGCAAAAATCAGAATAAAAACTTTTTTCCTATAAACCACAAGTAGACCCTACAAATATTTCTAAATTTTTCAATGTAAAAAATAAAAAAAATAAAAAAAACAACACTTCAAGAGTTGGGTGTCATGGCTCACACCAGTAGTCCCAGTGCTTTTAAAGGCTGAGGTTGGGAGCATTGCTTGAGCACAGGAGTTCCACACCAGCCTGGGAAACAGAAATCTCTGTTTCTACCAAAAAAAAAAAAAAAAAATTAGTTGAGTGGCCCATACTTGTCCTAGCTACTCAAGATGAGAGGACTGCTTGAGCTCAGTAGTTCTAGTAAGCTATCATTGTGCCACTGCACTCCAGCCTGGGTGACAAAAATAGAGTTTTTCTCTAAAAAGAAAAAAAAAATTATACTTGATATTAACTACTTCATTGTTTTGGAGGCAGAGAATAAGTAATTTCAATATACATTTATGTATGTAGATTTATTTATACATCAGGAAAAAATGAATAATACTAAATAAATAAATGAATGAATGAACAAATAAAAGCCTAAATAAATGAATAAAATAATGCATAGTGAAAACATATACATCACACAAGCCTGGACCTACTTAAGAAATGTCAGACTTATAAAGCTGCCTATTTTCTCTTAATGGTCAGCACTTTGATGAAAGAAAAAAAATCTTTATACACCAACAAATTTTTATCTCTTATGTGTTAAACCTTTAAACAATCGGTTGTGCTTTGTTTGTTTTGTTTGAGTCAGGGTCTCACTCTCTTTGCCAGGTTGGGGTGTACCAGGACAATCACGGCTCACTGCAGCCTCGACCTCCTGGGCTCAGGCAAACCTTCTGCCTCTACCTCCTGAGGAGCTGGGACTATAGGCATGCATCACCGCGCCTCATTAAATTTTTATGTGTGTGTGTGTGTGTGTGTGTGTGTGTGTGTGTCTGTTGCTAGGCTGGTCTTGAACTCTAGGCCTCAAGCAATACTTCCACTTTGGCCTCCCAAAAGTGTGGGGGTTACAGGCATGAGCCATCATGCCTGGTCAAAGAGTCATTTTCTGATTGATCTTCCTCTTACAGTCATTAGCCAAATATAACAATCACAGTACATACCTAGGAAAACTCATGAATGCATAGACATGTCCACACACAAAGGCCTAATTCAAAAACACAAAATTAACATTTCAGTAAAACACCTTAATCCTGCAAGTAAGTGGAAAGAAATGCTCACATGGCTTATTTTTTTTTTAAAAATGTAAATGAATGTTGTATTCTCATATAAGAACAATACACAAAACATTATTTTAAATAAATATCTATTTGATTTTCTGGCCTCCTTCTAAAGAACGTTTACTTCTAAATCATTAATATAATATTAAATCAAGCCGGGCTCGGTGGCTCAGTCTGTAATCCCGTGCCTTTGGGAGGCTGAGGTGAGTGGATTGCTTGAGCCGCGGGTTCGAGACCCGCCTGGGCAGCGAGACCTCATCTTTACAATAAATCAATAAATCAGCCGGGCGTGGTAGCGCACGCCTGTAATTCCGGCTACTCGGAAGGCTGAGGTGGAAGGATCGCCGGAGCCCGGCAGGTCGAGGCTGCTGCGGTGGCCTGGAGCGGCCACTGCACTCCAATCTGGGCCACAGAGTCAGACTCCAACTCAAAAAAAAAAAAAAAAATTAAACTGGGTATTGAAATATGTGACATATATTTGACTGCAAAACTCTGGAACATAGTCACATTCTAGGCTGAGTTCTAAAACTGACAGAACATTTAGATAGAAAGATGTGAAGGCTATTTAGACATATTAGATATTAAAAGAGTTGATAAAAGTCACTGTTGTTTTTTTTATTTAAAAACTTCCATTATCTGGTAGAGCCAGACAATGACCAGAATAATATAATAAATAAATCTTTTATTCAGAACAAAATTTATTTCATTTGAAAAATAGGAAATTGTATTATTGCCAAATGGGTCTTATGTCATTCTGATTTAAGTATGGCTTAAAATATGCTGAGCCTGTTATACATGGGACTCTTTCTTATGCCCTGTATGTATATGCATTTTACATGGGAATCAAACTCTGTAAATTGAGTTCCGTAAGTGCACAAGCACAGAAACAAGTAGAAACCTATTTATAGGTAATTGATTTTATGATTTGGGGGGATATTGACTAGGTGATTTTAAAATGGCACTAGAAATGGGGTCTGCCAAGTTTCTACTTTTGAAAATTTCAATACCTTGTGGTCTCAATTTAAAATCAACAAGAACTCACAAACTCAAGCAATTCCAGAGATAAAAGGCAGACCGTAGCAGCAGGTGGAACGGAGGAGGTATTATTGAAATACTTGTTGATATAATTCAAGAGTGCTCAAGGCCATCTGACGCAAAGGGCCACAAGCAAAATCAGCAGAGGCCTAACCTGACTAATTGTCTCCCCTGATTGTGACGGTTTTGATTAGAAGAATAATCAGCTCTCAGCAGCCTGTAGGCAAAAATGCCAGCTGAGGGTATGTGTGTGTGTATGTTTGTGCGCGTGAGCACACAGGATGGATGCAGAGCAGAATGAATGCCAGATCAGTATTAACCCACTCTGAAAACATTAAAGGGGTTCCAATATGAACAAAAGCCAATAATTCCCTTCATAATTAGCATGAACATTTTCCTTCTGTCACATTGCGATTGCTTTTATACAATCTAAAGCAAATGCTGATATTTAGGCTTTCTAAAAGTCAAACTGCATTCATGTTTTGTCACTGAAAATTGAAGTCATAAAATTCTATAACTCATTTTTGAGTAGTACTTTAAAATACTTTCTATTAAACACAAAAATAGATGTTTTAAAATAAATAAAACTTTAATTGTTTCTACTATTTCATCACAGTAACAATAAAAATGTATAAAAATTATACCTTTATTTTTAAAATAAAGATTAAGAGCAAATTATCCAAAGCGTTACATTAAAATCAGCTGCAGTCATCACTTGAAGCTCCACCTTGTGATCTACTTCGTTCACTTTCAGGTTAAAACAACTTCAGTTTCAGTTTTGCGCAAATCATCTTTTACTTAGGCCAAATGGTAATTTACTTCAACTACTATTCCTATGTTAGAAAATTTTAAAGCTAGATTTAGAAATATAAAACTTCTGAAAGTTATTATTAAGCTCTTAAAGGTGAAAATGTGGAGAGAGTTTATAATATGCAAATACTAACATTTTTAGTGCCCATAAAAAAGTTAATTTTGTTAGTGTGAGAATGTAAAACGCATACTTTATTTGCTTATAAATTTCCCATGCTTACTATATTTAGATATAGGCAGGGATAAAATTAGGAAGAATACATTCCAGGAAAAAAAAAATGTGTAAGTCTTTTGTAAATTTTATTTTTACTTTTTTCTTTCCACTCTGACGATCAGAGAGTGAGGAGGATAAGAGTGAGAGCAAGCAAGAGTGTGAGAGAAGTATTTAGTTCTGAAGGGCTAAAACTAGGTTATTTTAAGCTCCATTCCATGAACAGAGGCAGTTTTATCTTTAGCTAAGTGTTTAAAGGCATGTGATAACATTAGATGCAGATTTCCATCTACCTGCTGGACTCGACAAAAATCTCAAACCCTCCACTGGTGTCTCCAAATGTAACCGTCAGTCAGCTGATGTCAAAACCTAATGTCTTTTCCATGGCCTTACACATCTGGTCCCTGTCAGTGTCAACGGGGTTTGTTGGATGTGGTGTCATGGCAGGCAAGATGATTTATATACACAGACCCAACGATCTCAAGCTCATTCAGAGGATGCATTTCATCTGGTGTACTTGCCATCAGCAAGTGATTGACTGAAATTAAACAAAACCTTACATACTGAAATTTGAGCATTCCCTGCTCCCCCCTCACTCAGATCATGAATATATTTAGTTAGCCATAGAGTTCACAAAAGACCCATGTCAACAGTCTATTAGTGAGATAGAAAAAAAATGCACATCAAACACCTCCATGCTTTAGCCTCTGACCTCCTTAAGCTGGCACATTTTTAAAATTCTTGGTGGGATGAGGAATTACTAACCAGCCATACTGGGAACTCATGAATTCCCACATACCCAGTATTTCCCTTGCAAATCTTTAATTGAGAAATGACCCGACATATGACATTAACTCAAAAGTGGGCACTGCTTTTATCAAATAAATTATGTAAACTATTGCATCAGTCGGGCACAGTGGCTTACATCTGTAACCCTAGCACTTTGGGAGGCCAAGGCGAGAGGATCGCTTGAGCCCAGGAGCTTGTGACCAACCTGGACAACACAATGAGATCTTGTCTCTACAAAAAAAAATTTAAAAATTAGCCGGGTGTGGTGGCGCATGCCTGGAATCCTAGCTACCTGGAAAGCTGAGGCTGAAGGATAGCCTCAGGCCAGAAGTTCAAAGCTGTGGTGAGCTGTGATTATGTTGCTGTAATCACCCTGGGGAGCAAAGACCCCTACTCAAAAATAAACAAGTAAATAAATAATAGAATAAAATAAAATACTGCATCAGATTAGAATGGAAAGTTCCTCAATCTTGTCTTTAATCTCTCTTATTCCATTTTCCTAGGACAATGTGCAGACATATAAAGCACCCAAATGTCTCTTTCTTTGCTGTTAAAGCTCATTGTTGCAATCTGGCTATGGACAATTCTTTCCACTTTACTCAGTGTGAAGTATTCTTTTTCACAAGCCTCATAATGATCTATAAAACTAACACTTTGGTCCAGTTAGCATCAGCATATGTTCAGAACAACTTGAATGCACAGCTGCCCTGACTGGGTGCAACCAAACTTCGGATTTTGAATACTTCCTGCAGGAAAATGCCACCCGCTGCTTGGAAATGCTTCCTACTCTGCTGTTGTTTGATAACACAGTTTTAGCTTTGACAGACATCATAAAATGTTAAAAAGTACCAATTGTCCCCTTTAACTGAAAACCTTTAATTGAAAAAGAATTAGGAAGCTAGGGAATGGTTACAGGCCCTTATTCCACATGGACAGGGCTAATTAAGAGCTCTGGGGTGGTGAGGTGGTGGTTTAGCTCCTAAAAGGAGGTGTCCATATATATCAATCTAAAGTTAATTTAACCTAAGCTAACTAGGGTGTGATTTATATTTTTATCCCAGAGCTCTAGGCTATTTCCCACATCTCTCTCTCTTCTAACATGGTAAAACTTGCTTAAGCACTGAAGGAAGGAAAAAAAGTAAGTAATGACTGTTTAGGTGATGTCAAAGCAGTGCAGATCAGCTCTTGAAGAAGCCAGCTGTTCGTGCACTGTCATCTCTCCAAGCAGGCTTGTTCAAACATGCAAAGCAGTGGGTTACAGGGCTTTACACCTAGGTAAAGGTATAAAAAAAAAGTGGCATTTGTAGCAGCCAGCATCTTGCTAAGCCTCAAGAGAACTGAAAAAACATTCCATTTTACGAAGAGATGTTTGAAACCAAGAGCTCCTGCAACTGTGCCAATGGTTGGGGTATGTGTCTATGTTGGTTGAACAAATCACGCTTGACCCAATCTGGTCTCACTGCTGCTTCGGATGCGGCTGGACCATAGCCTCCCAGTCTGTCCAGGCTCACCTGTCATGGTGAGCTCTCTGATCTAGCTTTCCTCCTTGTTCAAGATAGTCATGCTGGAAATTTGGGGGAAGAAATCTAACGTTTGGGGTTTTTAAATCCATTTTCTTTATAAATGCTGCTTATTATATTCAGAAAACATCCCAACAATCTGCATGACCCTGAATATTCATTTGGACACTGGGTGCAGTTGCTCAGTTAATCTATACTGCGTCTCTTCACACTTGCTGAGGTCTTTGGGGTAGAAAGTACCCTCCTGCAGGTCAGCCTCTCTGCACCTCTTTCCTCTTTCCAGGATCGGCTGGGCCCACAAGGTCACAGGCCCTCCGGTCAATCTACCAATGAACAGCCTCGGTGGCTTAATTAACTCCACTTGAAAACCCCCTTTTGTCGTTTTTAACAGACTTATTCAAGTGTGTAAATTTAAAATTCCAAATGCCATTGAGACACAACTTTTCTGTTTTAACTTTCATCACTGACTTGTTATGGTCTAAAGTTATCTTCTCCAAAAGAAAGTTCATTTGCTACTTAATACTGCACTCCATAGAAGTGGTAGGAATACTCTCTAGAGATGAAGGTGCTCAGGATCACCCGCGGATACCAAAATCCACAGATGCTCAAGTCACTGATATAAAATGGTATAGTATCTTCATATAAGCTACACACATTCTCCCATATACTTTATATAATCTCTAGATTACTTATAATACCTTATACAACGTAAATGGTATGTAAATAGCTGTTGTATTGTATTGTGTAGGGAATGAGAACAAGAAAAAAAAGTCTGTACCTGTTCAGTAGATTTTAAAAAATATTTTCAGTCTGAGGTTGTTTGAATCCTTGGATGTGGTACCCATCTATAAGGAGGGTTGACTTCAGTTACCATATGAGTTGAATAAGTTCCCTAGTTAGCCTAAAAGAAAAACCCAGCTAATGATAAGGAAAACTGTGAGCAGGAGAGAGCAGGAATATATGGGAAGGTTTTATGCTACCTGCTCAATTTTCATAAACCTATAACTGTTCTTACAAGTAAAGTCTACTAATTTAAAATAAAACAACAACTAAAAGTCATTGTGACTTTCTGAATAACCTTTCACATGAGCAGCAACTGTGTTCACTTCACATATATTAACTCATTTACTCCTTAGAACAACCCTATGAAGTGGGTGTTTTATTCCCATTTTGCAGAAGAAGTAACTGGGATAAAGAGAGATCCTAGAATTTGCTCAAAGTTGCTAGTGAATAGTGGAGCCAAGATTCAAATCCCCTTTTCTCTCTCTCCAAATACCATGCTGCTCTCTCTAAACCACACTGCTTTCTACTATATTTTGGTCACATTATATTTATTGTTGAGCCTGGCTGCCAGGAAGCTTGAAACTAAATTTAATGCTCAGTGAGAGTAAGATAGATACTACTTTTGAAATATTTGCTTTCCTTCACCTCTCTACATTCTTTACAAATGTTACTATTATTTGAACAGTTTCATGTGATATGCTCTCAGTCATTCAAATGCCTTCACTGAGCTTTAACTATGTGTTACACATTACGTTGAACAGGGGAGTTCTAGGATGAATAGGATACAATTCCTGTGTTTACAGAATTCAGCCTGGCCAGGGAGACAGACCCAAAAGTCTACAATTAAATTTCCAAAAGTAGAGGTGGGATCCTAAACATAGTCTTGGAGATAAGAAAAGGCTTGCTGGAGCCCAAGTTTGAGCAGGAGTTACCAAAAGTGAGCAGAGGTCTCTAGGTCTTCTGGGAAGTGATAAGACAATAAACCATAGCTATGAACTAATACATTGTTATAGTGATTTTGTGATGCAGAAAACAGAGTGCTGAAAAACCTCAGTGTGGGTCAGTATCCTGAATTATTTGCTGAAATCATAAGAGAAACTAAGCATCAAATTCCCTTTACCTCACAACACCATGTATAACACTTGTTAAAGTGAGACCCAGTCCCTTTGGTGATTGGAAAATTAAACTTTTTAAGAAGTACTTTCTTATTGCATGTAATGGGAACTTTAATCATCCATTATCCATCACAGGAAGAAACAGAATAATTCTAGTTGTTGTTTTTTTTAACTCCACGATATTTCTGATATTTTAATAAATGCATTCTAGATCTTTTTTGGTTTGATTATCTATAAAGGCTCTCTAGGCACAAGTCTTGATTTTTTTTTTACCCTGACACCAAAATATACTTTTTCATAAATGTATACCTGACAATTCTTTGTTCTTTGACCTAAAAAACATTTCTTCCTTCAAATTGCTTTTTTTTTGAATTGGGATCTGACTCTAGCACCTAGGCAGGAGTGCAGTGACATGGTCACAGTTCATCACAGTCTTGACCTCTTGGGCTCAGGCAATCCTTCTGCATCAGCCTCCCAAGTAGCTGGGACTACAGGTGCACGACATCATGCATGACTAATTTTTTAATTTTTTTTTTGTAGAGATGAGGTCTTGCTATATTATATTGCCCAGGCTGATCTTGAACTCATAGGCTCAAGCAAGCCTCTCACCTCGGCTTCCCAAAGTGCTGAGATTACAGGCACAAGCACATGAGCTACTGTGTCCAGCCCAAATTTATTTTTAAATTAAAAGTGGGCCAGGCTCTGTGGCTCAGCCTATAATCCTAGCACTTTGGGAGACCAAGACGAGTGGATTGCCTGAGCCCGTGGGTTCGAGACCAGCCTGGGCAACTTGATGAGACCTCATCTCTACAATAAGTAAAAAAAAAAAAAAATTAGCCGGACATGGTTGCACATGCCTGTAGTTCCAGCTACACGAAAGGCTGAAGTGGAAGGATCGCCTGAGCCCAGCAGGTCGAGGCTGCAGTGGCCGTGAGCATGTGTCTTTGCACTCTAGCCTGGGTGACAGAGTGAGATTCCGACTCAAAAAAATAATAATAAATAAAATTAATTAATTAATTAAAAGTGTTTTATTTTAGAACCCCAAAACACCATTGAAATGTATTTCTTTAAACATGAGGACACAGAAACTTGAAATGCCCCCATAGAACAACGAAAGTCTAGAACTATAGACCCATAAAGGTTTAAGTGAAGTGGGCCTTAAGGTTCATTTATCCAATGTCCATGTTTTATAATCGAATAACTGACAGCCAGAGAGGTGGAGTCATTTGACTAAGATTGCCAAGTTCTTTAAGGACAAAGTTCAGAGTAGAGTGAATTCCTGAATTCCAGGACAATGTTGCAAAAATTACCTGCTGGAGCTCTGTGACTGTAAAAAATTGAAGTTCCTGTGAGGTTGTGATCTTCTTCCTCTGAAAACCAGCAAGGCACAAGGGCAGACAGAGAATGGTCATATTTGAGTTGTCAAGCAATGGCACAGGAGCATGTTCTTAGCTTCAAGTGTGAAGGGTGAGTTTACACAGACTCTTCAGTGGAGCCACACCACCTGGAATCTCACAGCAGGGGACATCAGCTGACAACTGCAGCTTCAATGGAGTCGGCTTTCATGGCCATAACTCCATCTCTAGTTGCCACAAAAAACACTAGCGGCTGCTTGACATCAGCAGCTACAGGTGGCTATCAACATTTCATAGTCTTTCTTCTACTCTGCATGATTCAGACCCTTAGCCTTAGGAACTGTTTAGTCACTGCAAAAGTAACATTTCTGAGTACAGTTTTGGCTTTTCTGGTTGAATCAGGAAAGGCTACTGTGCTTTACAGAAGACTACGAAAGCCAATAAAGAATGGCATGTGGGTATGGTCTGCTCTGCTAATCAGGGGATAGGGACCTGTTCTGTCCCCTCATTTAACAATCTGTAAGGGAATAAGAGCAGAACTCACATGTAAAGGCTGGGAAAGTATTTGCTTTTTTATTTTGCTGATACCATCCTCATACTGATGAGACAAAAAAATTTTTTTAAGGACACTATAAATGAATTTAAGACATGGATCTAGCACCATGAAGCAAAGGATTATGGGCACCCTCCATTTCTGCTCTGTGTCTTCTATTATTGCCTGCTGACTGTTTCTGCTCATAAGGGACCGTGAACTATCCATGAGTGCAAAATGGATACAGCACAAATTGATTCAGTAACATCACACAGACATGTATGAATAATGAGCTTCAGTTGCAGTCTGTCACACAGCAAGCATATCAGTGTAACTGATTTATCGAAAACTTGAGTGAGGAAAGTCTCATTCTTAAGAGAAGCTACGAGCTGTTTCTTTACTTTTTTGGCAAAAAATAAATTTGAGCAAACTCAGACCCTTTGTAATTTAAAATGTGGAAAAAGCTGAAAGTGGCTTTCCCCTGTAGTTGACCTACTTCTGATATTATAACCAAAACAGGAGGAGGGGAGAGAGGATAAATGATACAAACATTATCATAAAGCTTGAAGGTTCATCAGGGATGCTAATCAATTTCAAATTCCCTATGGAAAGCTGTGTCTTCATATGGGTGTCTAAGGGAAAATTAGCTTCTTATTAACTCCCCCCCAACAAAAAGATAACCTAGGATATGCAATGAGCAAAACAAAAGGACCTCCTGCATTCATTACACATCTATCATGCAAATATGGTGGGTGTAGCTACCAAAACCAAGGTGAACAGTAGTAATCTCAGCCACAACCAACCAGCAGCTCTGAAACTTGCCCTGTGTTCTGTTTTGTTTTTGGACTGGAGAAATTTCAAATTCTGACCATCTGCATATTTAAATGAAAGAAGTAGAAATCAGACTGGAAGATGACCCCTAAGATCTCTTCCAATTCCCAGGTTCCAAAAGACCTGGCATTTAAAAATAAAACAAAGAGAGATAAAATAAGGAAAATCAAGATTTCCTTGAGAGAAAGAGAGAGAGAGAGAGAGAGAGAGAGAGAGAGAGAGAGAGAGAGAGAGAGATACTGAAAGTAAAAACATGGGCTCAGATACCCATCATTACAACGTGCAGTCCTAAGCAGTTTTCAGATGAATCAAAGACAAAGTCTACACACGTAGAGATTGAACTTGCTGAAGAGTAGAGAGAAAGCTATTCAGTAGAATTCTTCCAGAGTACCAAGGTACCACTTAATAAGTCACTGAGTTCAAGCCCCAAATAGCATCTTTGGGAATCTAGTCAATACATCCCTAAAGAGAGGGTCTACTTGTCAGATATTAAACACACAGGGAAAAAAATCTCCTTTCTACAGGTTGTAATCAAGGCAAGAAAGAATAGGGGAGAAAGGTTATAATCTAAACAAGAGAGAACAGTGGAGAACTAGCACTCAACTAAATGAACCTGGATCAGCTTACAGATGCAGCATCACTTCTGTACGTCAAAGGTGTTTAATCTTGTACAAGAATAACAAAAAATCTTGTCATTACCTCTTTAAACAGGCATTACATGAAAAAGTGGGGGAAAATTAGCAAATCAAGCAATAACTTGATTAACCTATTTAGTCACATTGGTTCATAAAGAATCAATTATTTAATATAGGCATTAAGTAAACTTTTTTTTTTAAAGCATCTGTAATTTATTCACTGCCTCTAGGGATATCTTTGGAATCAAAGACAGCTTAACTGAGTTTTAAAGTTCTCACCAAATACTTGTACATGTTTTCAAAGGGTCTTAAAAGCAGCCAGGCACTTTCTGCTTCAGGCTACACATTAACTAAATTCCAATGTGCCCTGCATGGAGCAACCTCTTCATCAATTATTTCCTGCAAGTCTTCAGGAGATTCTTTTTGCAGCATGTGTGGTTAGACCCTATGATCACTGTAGACATCCTGAAAATGCCATAACACAGACAGGCAGACAGACAGATACACACACATACCCCATGCAAAAACTCCCTAGTTCTAAAACGGCATGTAGTCGTCACCTTCATAGCAAAGAGTGAAGAACTGAGAGAATTCAGAAGAAGTAAAGAGGACAGAGTGTACATGGGAGGTGTTCAGAAAGAAGAATTAGAAAGAAGAAAAGGAAAGAGATGCAAAAAAAAAAAAAAAGAAAAAGAAAAAGAGGAGCATCTTTTGTTTCTATAAACAGTTTCTGTTTTGAGACTTTTATTTGATGTTAGGACATCAAATAAACAAATAGGACAAATGCTGTACTGCTGAACTGATATCCCCATTTTAAATAGACACTTTGCTCTATAATAAACACCACAATGCAGAAAGCCCCATGGTAAAAAGCCCTAGGTACACACCATGAGCGAGACCTAAAGTGTCACACACACATGGCTCTTATGAAGCTAATATGTTCCCGAGTTCCCAGAATTTAAGTCACTAGTTGTTCAATGGAAACACCATCCCTACTAATCTCCCAGAGACTTTGTAATGATCAAAATATGAAGCTAGGGATGAAAACACCTGGCAAAGTATAAAGCTGCATCCTGTTATGCAGGACGGTATGACCCAGAATGCCTGCTTCCTATGACTGAGAAGCATCACATCTGTCTAATATCCAACTCAGTGGACTCAGCTCAACCTAGTTTGATTCTCCTCCTTTTCCCCACATTCCCAAATCCGTTGCATGGATGGCTCACATCTTTTTCTGTGCAAAGATTCAAAAGGTTCACGAACCTAAATTTCATTGATGGGAGCCAAGAGAAATACCACGCAACAATTTGTACTGGAGAGAAAACACAAATGGCTAAGAGGCAAATGTGAGTTCCAGTTCCCATTCTGTCACCAATGTTCAATGTGACTCTGAGTATGTTATATACTCTCCAGAGCTCAGTTTCCTCATCTACAAATTGAGGGGTCTGAAATTAGATCAAGAGGCAAGGGCAGCTCAAGTTCTACATTCTTTACTTCTAATGTAACCTACTTTTAATTTTGCTCCAAAATATTACCACAACCATTCTCAAAAGATTCGAAGGTAATTCAGTTTGGTCATTTCTCCAAATGAATGGCATATATCACTAAGTAAAAAAGCAGATTGCTCTTAGGAAGCTAATATGATTGTAATTTTAATCATATTAACACATTTACACACAGTTATACATATATATCTCAATCTTATATATATAATATATTCTGAATGATTATATGCTAACATTATGAATAAAGTTCATTATCATCAGTACACTATAAAAATTTCATCTTTCTTTTCTTTTTTTTCTGAGTCAGGGTCTCACTCTGTCACCCAGGCTGGAGTGCAGTGGCACAATCATTGCTCACCGCAGCCTTGACCTCTTGGGCTTAGGCAATCCTTCCACCTCAGCCTCCCACCCGATTTTTTTTTTTTTTTTTTGAGTTGGAGTCTCACTCTGTCACCCATACTGGAGTGCAGTGGCCGCTCCCAGCCACCGCAGCCTCGACCTGCTGGGGCTCCGGCGATCCTTCCACCTCAGCCTTCCAAGTAGCTGGAATTACAGGTATGCCCTACCACACCCGGCTGATTTTTTATTTATTGTAGAGATGAGGTCTCGCCAAGTTGCCCAGGCAGGTCTCGAACCCGCGGGCTCAGGCAATCCACTCACCTCAGCCTCCCAAAGGCACGGGATTACAGGCTGAGCCACCAAGCCCGGCTCCTCCCTCCCGATTAGCTAGAACTATAAGGCATGTGCCACCACACCTAGCTAATTTTTTTTTTTTGGTAGAATCTAGGTATCACTATGTTACCTAGACTGGTCTCAAACTCCTGAATTTAAGCAATCCTCCTGCCTTGGCCTTCCAAAGTGTTGGTACATAAGCAACCATGTCTGACCAAAACATTAATATTCCTACATTTATAATCAGAAAAATAATATTAGAACTAGAAAGCAAAACTACCACATATTATTTTTTAGAATTGTCAGCCAATATTTTTCCAACAAAAATTTGTGATACATATACAGATTCATGTATAATTTATAAAACATTCACATTCAGTGAAAGGAATTGTGACACTTAGGGAAAACAATTGACCTAAACAATTCTTTTTTTTTTTTTGAGCGGGAGTTTCATTCTGTCTCCCAGGCTGGAGTGCTGTGGCATGTTCACAGCCACTGCCGCCTCGGCCTGCTGGGCTCAGGCAATACTTCTACCTCAGCCTCCCAAGTAGCTGGAACTACAGATGCATGCCACTACGCCTGGCTAATTTGTTGATTTATTGTAGAGACGAGGTCTCGCCAAGTTGCCCAGGCTGGTCTTGAACCCCTGGGATCAGGCAATCCTCTTGCCTGTGCCTCCCAAAGTGCTGAGATTACAGGCATAAGCCACCACTCCTGGCTGACCTAAACAATTTAGAGAACCACTAAGAATTAAAATCTGTTAGGGGGATTAGAGGAAATCTGAAAATCAATGGAGCAATAAAGTCAGAGTACAAAAAAAAGAATAAAACTATTGCTTGAATTAATTCAGGGAAACTATAAGAATTTTCTTGTAATCAATTTAAAATTCATGACAATGAGCTTTTCCATATTCTTTGATATGCTTTCATGTTCTCTCTTCCCATCAAGTGCAACATGCACTTTGGTTCCTTGTGAGGACAATTTGAAGTCATGAATGTTGACTCTGAAGGCATAAAGACACACCGACTGAGCTGCATCTAAGTACATAATTGTCCCATGTGGCATCAAGTACCTAGGTTTACTCTATATGAGATATGCATGGGAAGTGGGTTTAAAGCATTGAGAAAATAATGTGAAACTTTTGGGGGGAGTTTTAATATCAATCTTTAAACCAGAAGCTGAGGAGACAATAGGAACATTATAAACATTTTTTTTTTAAAGGCAGGGAAATAAATAACTTAGGCACACCCTGCCCCTAACCTCTAGGGGATAGGTCTGGCTGGAATTCAGCTCCAGGGCAGGCACTTGGGCAATTTAGAGCCAACAGGAAGCTTTGGTTCACTGTTGTCCTCCAGGGATCTGTGTCTCAGAATATCCCTCCAATCTTCATTATCCCTGTCACACCTCAGGCCCTGAGATACCTTCTGATAAAGATGACAAGTATCAGACCTGCCCCTGCCCCAGGATAAACGGAGACAGCAAGACTATACTTTAGCAGAGGTGGGGTGAGACATGGAGGTGATACCGCTGCTTCAAAATCGATTGTGTGTACATCCTCCGGGGACAAAGGGAGAAATTCTGCACTTAATTTTCCAGAGAAACAAAGCATCACAGAGGATTCTGGGCCCAGACCTTCTCCCTCCCTGCTGCAACTCTCCTTCTCTAAGGTGAACAGTTTCATTTCCTGCCTGTGCTTTCTACAGTGAACTCCAATAACTCAGCCCTCTGCTGTCCTGACAGTTTAGTTAAACCCACAGAGCAAAACGTTACAAATACAATCCCAGGCAAGAGGGGAGTTGCCCATAGGCTCAAATTAACTACCAGTCCCCAAGTAGCTAAACTTCACTTATCACACACAAAGAATTCTGAGGCAAAACCAAATCCATGAGCGAAATTCATCATGCCAAGAAAGAGGAGAGGGGAAAATAAACACCTCAAGTCCACAACTACTGTTTCCAACTCTCCCTCCTCACTCGATGTCCTGACAGAGACTGTTCACAGCCTCCCTCTGCCTGGAGAGGTAAATCTGTTTTCAATGCAAAACTCCTTTTCTCTCTCCTCATTTTTGTCCTTGAGACCAGCACTGAGCTCACTGAGGAAGCACGGCCTAAGGGTTTACACCTGTGACCCAAACTTTCCATTCTGTGTGAGATTTTTTTTTTTTTTTAAAGAAAAACAATTCAAGGGAAGTTTCTGAACCACTGCTTTTCCTTAGGCCAATGGTTACCAACAGTGACAGCAAAGCTTTTTATTTTCGAATGTGACCCAAATTATGATTTATATTACACCAGATTTCACCTTCACTTCTTTCCAAGTCCCTTCCAAGGCCATCTTTTCTTACATACTCAGAGAGTGAGTATCGACATTTAAGCCTCTAAAGATAATGGTTGACGGTTACCTGACATGACAACCCAATGTCATTTCTTCCTGTTTCCTAGATCTTGTTCTGTCACAACTTATGTAGGACATTAGAAGAATTAATATGGACAGGTGAGTCATAAAAATGAGCCCTGGACAGCTCCTAATATGGCAGAACACCAAGGTTTTACTGCTTTACTCCAAAGATGCCACCTATCAGTTTAACTTTGCCTCATAAAGTACGAGCCAGTGTGACAGCAAAGCCGGCATGGTGGTCATGAAGCGACAGCAGCTAGCTTGTGAGAATTTAAGTCCAACGTAATTGAATATCAAATAAGCAGTAGTTAAATAATTAGCAGAGGTTTTATTCCCAAGCAAACTCATCACCAGCAGCATACGATAATGGTGACACTCTTTGGTCCATCTCTGACTCTTATAGTTTTCTTGGAGAGACATTCCCTCATTTTAAATGTACGATCATGGTATCTCAGTATATTGATTTTTTTTTTTTTTTAAAAGGCCACTACTCACTAAGATCTCACTAAGATTCACATAGATCCACATAGAGCCTGAGATGCCCACTAAAAAACAAAGAAAAGGAGGGTGAACCACGGTTTCATGACTACTTGTGATAGATAGACACTGTGCTGTGTGCCCTACAACCACCCAAACTTGTCTACTACACCAGCAACACTGAAGTAAGAATCTTTATCTCATTATCAGCTCTAACTTACTGGAAAAGCCTGGAGCAGTAGGAGGCTGACTCACCCCATATCACCTCACTCCTAAGTGCAGAAAGAGGATTCAACCTCAGTTGTTTCTGACTCCAAAGCACTTTTCATGACACCATGATCCCAAAGATGGTGCTCCGGTTATTTAGAGACGCATCCCTTTGCTAAAATAGTCTGTCCTTGCGCTGCCAAAGCTTCTGCTGTGATACCAAAGTTCCACTGTGGATTTAGAGACAACAGACAGCTCATAAGTCGTGTTAAGCCATAATCTGTGTCAAAGGTGTAGGTATTAAATGCTGAGTCACTGCTATGCTTTGCAGAGATAATACTTCATCCTCCCTGTCCAGTCACTAGGCTTGGAGAAAGATAGCTCAAGCAGAGCTGGGCACCAGAGCTGAAATGCTAGAAATGGTTTCTTTCTCTCAAATTCCCTTCTCTACTCCCACACCTCAGCAAGCCTCGGTGACTGCCTGTTGTAATGAGTCACACACACGAGAGCCAGGCTGATGTCACCGGGCCAGATCTGGGTGGATGGAATGCTACCCTTCCCAGCTGTGTTGCATGAGGAATATGCTTGAGAAATCAGCTTAGAGAAACTTGCTTTGTGACACTGGCTTCTCCCACTTTCTGTCACAGTTAGTCAGGTTCCCTGTTCACTTGCCACTCGCTTGGTGCCTCTAAGAGGAGTTAAGGCGAGCTCACAAATGGCTATAATGTAAGTCAGTGTGGTGAGTTTTGGTAAGAAAGATGTGTAAAATCTTCAACATTTGTGTGGGATATCAAGGAAGGTTCCAGAAGTGTTGGCATTTCACTCCAGTGTTTTAGAAAGCGTGACAGCTGGAGTTGGGGCAAATGAAAGAGAGGCTATCCTAGGCCAAAATAAATGGCCTGAGACGACAACCCTAAGTTAACTGGGAAGAGTGTTATGCTTGTTGTAAGTATTTCTTTATTCTTCCACAGCCCATGTCTGGTGCTTGTTCTTTGATGAAGCCTTAGTCTTAATAATAAGGAAAACCAATCTTTAGAAGACTACTAAGAGGTTACAGAGTAATTTACATTTAAATAGGTAATTATGGAACAAAATCGAAATATAAATCTAAAGGAATGATTATAATGGTGGAATTTTAGACAACATGACAAGTGGAGGGGCCCTCTCAGCATCTATCAAATCCCATCACTTAGGGCAGTGTTTCTAAAGTGAATGCCTAGACCTCTGGCAGTCTTATGAGAACTACAGGTGATATGTAGACACAGCATTAGCAAACCAGAAATCACACAATGAGAAAATTATTCCTTTATGAATCCTCTCTCAAGTAGTCAAGAAAAAACCTCAGTATGGTGCTAATAGGTCTTTGACACCTCTCTAGCACTAAGATCTGCTTTTAACATAGAGAGGGAGGCACTTCAGGATCAGAGCCTTGTTGGCTTAATTATAGCAAGTAATAAGAATTCATGGCAAAAGGGCATTTAGGAGAGCACTATCAAGTTCCTATGGAAAAAATTATGTTAAAAACTATTAGGGTCTATTTTATTTGTTTTTATTTTTTATTTGTAGAGATGAGGTCTTGCTATGTTGCCCAGGCTGGTCTTAAACTTCTGGCTTCAAAAGATTCTCCTTCTTCAGGCTTCCAAAGTGCACCCGAGACACCACACCCGAGTTAGGGTCTGTTTTAAGGAAAAATATTAAGTAAATTCAGACATAAGTGACATGTGCACACAGCAAAAATTCTGAAGGTGGCACATGAATAGTCAAAGTTGGAGAAACTCCATCTCAGCCTGTTCATCAGGCTGCTTTACCTTTGAGCTTTATTGACCCAGAAGTAAAGCGTAAGAGTGAGAGTCAGCAGGAAAAGCCAGCTCTGTGTACTACTGGCAGCAGACCCAGAGGCAGGTAATGGAAATGTTACCATGCTGTCTTTCCCAGGCAGAAGCAGGAAAGAGATCAGTGACCCACCATCCAAGGTCCTTTCCTTTGCACAGCAGACCAAAAATCATCAGAAAAAGGTAGCACATGTATCTTGCATGCATGCAAACAACAAAATCAGGTTTAGGGTTTCTTCTTTTTAAAAAAGTAGCAAATCCATAATCATAGTTATAGGAAGCATTTAAATCCAAACCATCAAATACAACACAACATTTTGTTCTATTTTCATGATCTATGTATGCTTCAATTAACAATGCCACTGATATCTTTGTAAAACTGAGAACACACAGAGCCATATAACTTTCTTTTATAAAAAGCAGTTATGCAAAATATGCAATAAATAAAAAAATCAGCCGGGTGTGGTAGCGCATGCCTGTTAATTCCGGCTACTTGGAAGGCTGAGGCGGAAGGATCACCGGAGCCCAGTAGGTCGAGGCTGTGGTGGCCGGGAGCGGCCACTGCACTCCAGTCTGGGTGACAGAGTGAGACTCCAACTCAAAAAAAAAAAGTGTGCAAAGAAATGCAAAAAATCACAATTTTTAAAGGGAAGAAATCTTGACTGTCCTTTGTTTTGTCAGAAAGAAAGTTTATCACCCAATAAAAAAGAAATTATACTTATAGCTTTAAACAGGCAAGACTCACATTGTCAAAATGCACATATTTTCTTGAAAATAGTCACCCTTAGGCAGGAAAAACAAAATTGCTCTTAATGACAGAACTTTTTAGATTGTACTTGGAAGGGAAGGGAGTTTATGAGAAACAAAACGATTGAGTCACAGAGCAAAAGAAAATGAATGGCGGAGCTCTTTGCTTGTCAGTGGGTAACTTGATAAGAAATCAAGTCTGCTAGCAGAAATCAGTAAAATATCCATTCTGAGTGTAATAGTGCCAGGTGACCTTCCTCAGAAAGTGGCACTCCTAGCCTGGAGGTGATTTTGAAATCTTCCACGTTTAAACAATCATACCCTTAGAAATGAAGGAATGCACCCCTGATTGTGCAAGTGTTAAAATCTCACCACTTTTGGTAGTCTAATAGTTTTTTTTGTTTGTTTGTTTGTTTTGAGTTGGAGTCTCACTCTGTCACCCAGACTGGAGTGCAGTGGCCGCTCCCCGCCACCACAGCCTCGACCTGCTGGGCTCCGGGGATCCTTCCGCCTCAGCCTTCCAAAGTAGCTGGAATCAAGGCACGCGCTACCACGCCCGGCTAATTTTTGAATTATTGTGGAGATGAGGTCTCACCAAGTTGCTCAAGCGGGTCTCAAACCCGCGGGCTCAGGCAATCCACTCACCTCGGCCTCCCAAAGTGCTGGAATTACAGGCTGAGGCACAGAGCCTGGCCTAATAGTTTTAATAGTTCTTTTGGTTGAAAGTATACCTTAAACCTTGTGAAACTAAACTTATTAATTCATTCTTCACATTTTCAGCAAAGATCCATAAGCTACATGTGATGTAGAAATAGCTAGCTAAAAAAATTAGGTGAAACAGGATATTTGGCATCCTGTAAGCATTAAGGAAATATAACTGCTTCACTGAATGACATTTTTAAAAAGGAACAAGCCTGAAATGTTGTCAAACCAGTTTGTGTGTTGATAAGAGTACAGAATTTAATTACTTATGGGTGGCTGAGGAGAATCTGGATTCTGGCACACCTGTTGAAATTTAAAACCACATTCTACTGCAACCACCAATGAGTGCTTAGCAGGACCAAGTAAGTGCTTAGGGGAATTTTCAGGACCCCATGCAAAATGAAAATGAGGGGCCTCTTGTTAAAACATTATTAAGGATTTCAAGGGATGGGCACAGTGGCTGACACCTGTAATCCCAGTTCTTTGGGAGGAAGAGGTGAGAGGATAGCTTGAGGCCAGAAGTTTAAGACCAGCCTGGGAAACATAGCAAGACAACTCTCCACCAAAACAAACAAACAAACAAACAAACAAACAAACAAACAGGCTGGGCATGGTGGCATGCACCTATAGTCCCAGCTACTCAGGATTGCATAAGCCCAGGGGTAGGGGCTGTAGTGGGTCATAATCTTGCCACTGTACTTCAGCCTGGGCAACAGAGTGAGATCCTGACTCCAAAAAAAAAAAAGGAAGAATTTCAAGATGGTAGCAGCACAACATTAAACCAAACACTAGGTCCTTCTGAGCACTGGGTCCTGGGTAGCTGGACCAGTCTGGTGTCCATAAAGCCATTCCCTGTGCTTCCCAACTGCATTTATTCTTTCAGGCCCCTATAATAAAGTTCTTTCCAAGCAAGTGCTACAGACTTGCCCATCCTACATTCAAATGAAAATAGATTCCCAAATGCCTCAAACAATATTCCCCTTAACAGATTCAAAGATTGATATAATTTTGGTATTTCCTCTTTCTTTCATTTTTTTTCCCAAGCCTGAATAAAGACTTCTCAAAATATTTCAGTTTCCTGCTGCAGAGCTAAGTCAAGGAATGGCTTGGTTGTTAACAACAGGCAGTTCAGTATATTGTAAAGGAAGAAGTTAACAATCATCTGAAAGTCAAGGCCTGTAGCCCACCACCTTCTGGCTGACCTTGCCACAGTGGTGTCTTTCTTTTCTTGTTAATGTGTCTTTCAACACTCAAACAGGATGTCAGCTATGAGAGAAAGTTACTGCCCTTTTTTATATCATGCACCCAAGAGCCGTTTCTACACCACAGGAATCCCTGTTACTTTCCAGTGAACGATTGTGCATTGTGGCTTAACCTCAAGAGGAAGTCAATGTATAATACCTTCAAAGAAAACAAACACACACATGCGCACACACACAAATACCAGAAAGAGAAGTCATCCCGTAAATTCTACCTTTGAATTCTAGCATCATTTCTCGTTTCTCCATTTGGAAGTTTTGAGTTATTCTCTGAGTTTAACAACTCTTTCTGGCAATGAAATATGAAGAGGTGACGATTTCCTCCAAATTAGGAGGACATTAACAATTAAGTGTTAATGCGAACACTGTTAACAGTAATGCAATTATAACTGTATTCCACAAAGGGCAATAGGAAATAATTACTACGATTCTCAAGTGATAGTTCCGGGAGAATGAGATTCTCAGTCTAAAATTCATTAGGAGGGGCTCTAAAACTCAGATGCATATCTACACCTGGCGAAGACGCTCAGTCCCTGACATGATAACCCTGTCAGTGCCAGACCCAGCGCTCCCTGGCCATCTGCTCTTAGTCCCGAAAAATGTCTATAGTAGAGGGCCTGGGAACATTAACTCACTGCTTCTGGGGCTGATATACAACACTCAGATTCTGAAAAGGGCTTATCTGAATAGCCAGGGATGCTGTTTTAAGCCTCCAAGCTGGACCAAAAGCAAGTGACACCCAATCATCATTGTACGGCTTCTTCCGAGATGATGAAGTGTATCCAAGGAAATGACTAATCTCCAATTACCATATGCATGTCAGCATGGAGACTTGACCAGAGAGAATGGTATAATAGCAGATAACCATTAATGCTTATGTCAGTCGTATTTGATTAAAATCGGAAGACTAAACAGAGCAGCTGATAGAATCAGTCAATTGCTAATGTTTTCTCCTAATGATGCATAAATGGAAATTTTAAAATGTGCCTCTAAATTCTATATCAACTCTCAATTTCAGCAGTCCTTCAACAATCCATAAATTATTTTCTCCTTTTATTTTTCAAAGATTAACACTGTTAATAATGGGTAAAATGAACTTTAAAAAATTTCACTGCTCTATTCTCTACTCTCTGATGGACATGAATATAAAAATGATAACAGCAAGAACAGGCTGAGGCAGAAGGACTGCTTGAGTTCAAGAGTTTGGGGACCATACTGGGCAACACAGCAAGACCCCATCTAAAACTAAAAATAATAAAATCAGGAGATGTCTTCTTTACCTCTTTCCTAAAACTGAAGCCCATATGTTAAAAAATTCTAATGACATCTTTCTTTGCTATCCTTCTCAGATCTATTAGAACCTGTTGTAATATCACAGGCTCATCCAGGACTTCCTGTTACCTATGTGTGGACTAGCACTATTACTTCCTAGCTTGTCTTCCTTGTTCCCTTTTCTCCCTCCCAGTTCATCGGACCTTCTCAGGTTAAAAATCCAAGTGACTCCTTATTTGACAAGATCCATTCTAATTCGTGCTTGGTCCTTCACACCCTCCATATTTTGGTACCACTGAACCTATCCAATCCTGGTCTCACCTGCCGATGCGAACTTCTAACTTCAGGCCTCTGTTGATTCTCCCTTTGCCTCCCGTCTCCTCATTGCTCCCCTGGGCCTTTTTCAGTGGTTAAGTTCCTCGGTAAATCTTTAACCACCTTCACAATCCACCGAGAACTCTTCTTTTTCTG
Organism: Carlito syrichta; assembly: GCF_000164805.1. Taxonomy (NCBI): domain Eukaryota; kingdom Metazoa; phylum Chordata; class Mammalia; order Primates; family Tarsiidae; genus Carlito; species Carlito syrichta. The sequence goes on along the minus strand of NW_007248726.1, from coordinate 1,039,832 downwards.
AGGTCACATGGAACTGAGGATATTATTGCACTTAAGTGTGCAGTCCCAGAGACAATCTTTTCTAAATCTGGGGCATAGTCCCAACTGCATTTTATATTCCTTGGCAGTGTTAAGAATCTTGCCTCATCTTCTCTTTATCCTTCATTTGGGGACATGTGGTCTACAATCTCAAGCTAGTCCATTGATAATAGAAATATTAATCCTCTGACTGGATAACGTGGCTTGAATAACTGGTAACAAACTACTTGTACTAATAGGTTAATTCATTTGCAAATTATAGGTAGAGCAAGGTCATATTGACACTGAACCATGGATTTGATGACACAAAACTACACTTTCTACCAAAAGGTGCTAATGGGAAATATTTGGCGATCAGGTCACACAGGTAAATGGTAACTAATAAAAACAGAATTTAAAAATAAAAGAATATAGTATTCTTCACAGCTGGATTTTATATCTATATTGAATAACAGAGATATTACATGTATAGTTCTTATATAACTGAAGAGTTCGCTATTGCTTCTTTCAACACTTAATAAGTGACTTCCATGTCTATTTTTAAAATAATTGCTATAAGATATCCTTTCAGGAAGGGCTCAGTGGCTCAGCCTGTAATCCCAGCACTTTGGGAGGCTGAGACGAGTGGATTGCCTGAGCCCGTGGGTTTGAGACCAGCCCAGGCAACTTGGTGAGACCTCATCTCTACAATAAGTCAAAAATTAGCCAGGCACAGTAGCGCGCACCTGTAGTTCCAGCTACTTGGAAGGCTCAGGCAGAAGGATTGCTAGGGCCCAGCAGGTCAACACTGGGGTGGCTGTGAGTGTTCCACTGTACTCCAGTCTGGGCGACAGAGTGAGACTCTAACGCAAAAAAAAAAAAAAAAAAAGATATCTTTTCAGAGGGTCAAAATAAATAGCCCTAAGTCTGAACTGATATACAAAAGTTCTGGAAAGTATAGAAAAAGTTATAGATATTCATAGAAAACAAACATGCAGAAACACACATATAAAATATGATTGAATAATTTGTTACTCCAGAAAAACAAGAGTAATTGCAGTGGCTAAAGGAAATAAAAACAAATCCAGGGGCTGACGTCACCTATCATGGTTAGAGATCCTGCAGTTCTTACTAGTCAATCCAGTACTTCCAAGCACTTGTTTTATTATATGTTTTGTCTCTAGGTTACGATGGAGTCATTAAATACTTTTTATTTTAAGGACCTATCCTTGCAATGAGTTAAGATTATGTTTCTCTCAGCTACTACAAATGATAATGTTAATAGTATCAGTGATGATAAAGAGTGTAACAATTTGGATGTTAAAAACACTAGAAGTTGTTAGCAAAGGTCTCTGGAGATTTCTTCTCAGAATTTAACCGAGAACTTGAGATAACTCTTGCATTCCTGACCATAAATTAGCAACCATCACTCCACAGCTTTCATATTAAAAGCACTGGCACTTGAAGACTTTAGTCCTTAATAAACTTTACCCAAAGGACGTTAGCGAGAGGCATGCATCAGGTGACAGGACAGTGCCTCCCAGGACAGTGGGACTTGTCAGACTATGCAACAGGATCCCACAGACCTGTCTCAATCAAGTTAATTAGAGACATCTGCAGCACAGAGATCAAGCCAAGCCAGCTCTGGCAGCTTATTTGCACCAAAAAGGTACAACTCATGTGGGAGGTAAGAGAGCTAGAATGACAAACAGATAGCCATCAGTAATGTGAGCTGGCTCAGTCATCTGAGCAGACTCACGGCAGAAATAAAGCGAGGAGGACCAAGGGATGCAAATGTCGAGCCGATGAAAAGGCTGAAGGATATTTGAACAAACCTTTGATATTCTTAGCCGCTGCAGGAATCTCAACACTGTAAATGGAGCCCCCACTCCCTCCCCGCAGCACCTGCCTGAACTCTTCATTCACCTATACACAGCCTCCCGGGGGTTGCTCTTGCTCATTCCAGGGACCCTGACCACGGCTGTCTGCAAACAACTTTGCCCTCTCCCAAGATGTTGTTACTGATGGAGATCTAGTGTTAGAAGTTGTAGCCTTTGTTCAGCTGACATCGTTTGAAACTTTGTCTCTTGGAACATACACACTAGAGGACTCTAATCTTGACCCTAGAAAGCCACATCATTTCCCTGTCACTGAATTCCAGGCCTGGTTGTCTGCAGTCTATTTCTACTGATGTTAGTGGAGCTTGTGTCTTTACGCATTTATTTTTCTTTCTTTCTTTTCTTTTCTTTTGAGGCAAGATCTCACTCCGATACCCAGGCGGGAGTGCAATGGCACCATCACGGGTTGCCGCAGCCTCAACCTCCTGGGATCAAGTGATCCTTCTGCCTTGGCCTCCTGAGTAGCTGCATGTCACCACACCTGGCTAATTAAAAAAATTTGTTTTCCAAGACAAGTTCTTGCTATGTTGCCTAGGCTGGTCTTGAACTCCTGGGCTCAAGTTATCCTCCCATCTCAGCCTCCCCAAATGCTAGGATCACAAGTGTGAGCCACCCTGTCCAGGGTAAGTATTCTTTTATTCATTCTCCTTGTTGATATCATTCTTGAATTCCCTAAAACAGACAGCAGCCAGCTTCTCAGGGATTCCACAGATTCAACTTTGCATACACACGCCAAGAAGAGCCAGGCATCTTTACCAATGACCAACAGGCTGTTTTCTCTAGATTATTTCTAGAGAGGCTGTCTTGTCTTAATGTTAACTACAGTTCACTGGGGAAGCTAATAGGACTATACCCAAAGTTGGGAGTTGTAGCTAGGATAGACCTAGTTTTCAAAGCAGAATGAATCTGTAAATACAGGTAGCCTAACACTCTACAATGTGGTGTGGAACGGATGCTATACCCTGACAGACTCTGCCAGGCTCTAGAACATGTTTTCATTCAATGTTCTAATTCATTAACAGTTGGAACTTCATATGTCTTTAATAGCTAATACACCAATGTCATGCTTTAGATACAGATCTCCATAAAAGATTGTAAACTGGTGTCCAATGAACCACTTTCAGCCCTATATAGATAAGTTTTAGCCAGCACAACATTTGAGTAATTTGAACCAATATTTAGAAATCCAGATATTTCACATAAAGCACACATTTCCACCTTCTCTTAAGAATTAGAAGACCTACACCACTGGCTTTACATTCTTCTTACATAGAGATATTCTCCCAAGGCTGGGCACAGTGGCTCATGCCTTAATCATAACACTTTGAGAGGCTGAAGCAGTAGAATTGCTTGAGACCAGGAGTTCCAGACCAGCCTGGGCAACACTGTTAGATCCCCATCTATGTAAAAAAAAAAAAAAAAAAACAACAAAAAAAACCAAGTGTGGGGAACACACCTGTAGTTCCAGGTGTGTCCCAGGGAGGTTGAAGTGAGATGATTGCATGGGTGGGCTACAGTGAGCCATGATTGTGCCACTGTGCTGCAGCCTGAGTGACAGAGCAAGACCCTGTCTCAAAAATAAATAAATGAAATATTCTGCTGAGACAGATGAGCAGCCACCCCTTTCAGCAGGGCCTTTACTAACCCAGTTTGTATACCAGGCCTGACTTCCTCACGTAGGTATCTGCCTGGCTGCATTAGCCATGTAAGTTTTCAACCCCTGCCAAAGATTCTCTGTCTTTGTCACTTCCCAGTCTGCCAAGTAATCAATAATATTTTACAGATTGTCTTCCTCTTTAAGAAATAGTCATCAGCACTGAACAGCCAGAATGGAGTTTTTAAGGGTTTCAGACAGTCTGAATTCTAATTCTGTATGTAAAAATTTCCCAGAGGATCAGAAACCCTTGTTGAGTTTTCCTCCAAGCATGACTAATGCAATACGGCAGGTGTTGTCATGCTTGCAAGCATGCATCTCTGCATTGCCAATGAGGAAGCACTCAATTGCAGTTCGCCTACCTATAGCGTCTTGGGATGGCGTTTACCTGTTGGAGAGCATCTCTCTAGGCCACCACACTAGTTAAAAGATGCCAGTCCTGTTGGTATCAAATATTGGCTAACACAGGAAACATCAATCTTGTTAAATTTGTCTAAAATGAAAACCACTGATATTAGGGCCACCACATTACAGAACAATGCTGACTAACCTACCAGAGGCAAGGAGCAAGGAGAAGCCCTGAAGATCAAAGACAGTGTAGATGAATTTCAGGCCATTCTAAGTGAAAGCACAAATTATGGTGGCTCATAACTGCGCAGACACCTACCAGTCAAAGGCTATAAAATTTACCTAAAAATCATTGTCTATTAGAACAGTTGCTGTCCCACTGTTAAGATAGTGGTTGTACAGTTTGAAGTTACTTCCTGCTCCCCCACTATGACTGTGAGCCTTACCAAATAAACTTCTTGGCTAAGATGTTTACTTGACCAGGAAATGACTACTAATAAGCTGTTTAAGGATGTATTCTCAAGTTACTACCTGTGGCATTTGTAACACGCTCCCTGTTAAACAAAGGTGTCACAGTAGCCCAGTGAATAAACAATTCTTTTTTTCTCCCTGTAAGTTATACAGTATTAAATGTTAATAATTAATTTGTCTTTGTGGATTAATGCACACAAGCCTTTCAAACGGGTCCTGGGCAACCTCACCCCACCCTTGTGAGGTGGCTAATCATTTCATACACTTCACACTTACCCATCTATCAGTGTCACTGACCTCAGCTCACTAAGTGTGAAATGGCAGATGGTCTGCAGTGCTCAGTCATGTCCTGTGATGAAAATTTAGCACAGGCAACTATAAAAAGTTTTGGTAGAGAATGGCGATTTATATGAACTTTGCAAGAAACTCCTGAGAAACAAAATGCCACTGCTGTCCACGTCAAAGGATTTGGTGAGGATCCTGGGAGAAAAATGTCAAGAGATTCTAAGGCTTTCAGTAGCACAATATTTTCAAAGTGCTTCAGAAGCTATTTTAATCTGCTGCATTGCTAAAGGGGAACAGAGTCTGAAAAGCCAGTATACTTTTGAGGACTGTTCAAGGACTGTGTCAGCCAATATCCTAACCTCACATACAACTTATACATCTTAAGGTAGATTTGTTTGGGTATCCATGATCTGATTAAATATTTCTCATGAGAACAGCTCACTTATACCACCCCAAGGTGAGAGCCCTTTGGATTGTTCTACCTGAGATTACAATACTTCAGAGTCTCAAAATATCCAGGCTGAATTGTTTCTGGAGCAATGGAATGTTGTTAATTAATATCAACACTTCACGGATCCTTTAAAAGTGCCTAATGTCAAAATAATTTACAAGGGTGAATTTCAAACTGTATTCAAGTTTTTCATAGTATGGCACCTGTTTGAAATGGTACAGTTTGAAAATCAGTAAAACATGAGATGGAAGATACCAAGGTAGCTTGAGAGTTTTTAAAGAACTACACTCTAGAGAGTAAAACAGAGTCCATTATACTTAGAATGGAAACATGTAAGCCTTTACAAGTCTGTGTTCTCATAACTACCTCATAAGCAGGGATCCAGGGCTGTTTTACTGATAAACAGAATCATCAACTGGCTTGTGTAGAGCTTCAAAAGGGTCCCTTCTATTCCTGCTGTTTCTCCCTCCTGATAGAATTTTTGGGGAAACATTTTATTACCTATCAAGTTCAACTCCTAGAATTCTATGTGTCAGGATTCTTTTATTCTAAGTTCCTATCTTAGTTCACTTAGTTGCCTTTAAAATGCTTATTTTCACACACACACACACACACACACACACACACATGCACATGCATACACATACATATGTGTGTGCAAACTATGCTGTCATAGTATACAATACAAAGGTATATTCCTTTCAGGTTTACTATATCCTGAGGCCTTCAGTTTCAAAAGGACAGTCATTGGTTTATCAGGAGACAGAAAAGTTTTCTTGGTAAGAATCAAAGGAGAAATTTAATAAATGAGTCAATGTATATACAAGAGATATTAAACATAATAATAAGAGTATTTAGGCCGGGCTCGGTGGCTCAGCCTGTAATCCTGTGCTTTGGGAGGCCGAGGTGAGTGAATTGCCTGAGTCCACGGGTTCGAGACCCGCCTGGGCAACTTGGCGAGACTTCATCTCTACAATAAATCAAAAAAATTAGCTGGGCGTGGTAGCGCACACCTGTAGTTCCAGTTATGTGGAAGGCTGAGGCAGAAGGATCACCGGAGCCCAGCAGGTCGAGGCTGTGGTGGCCTGGAGTGGCCACTGCACTCCAGTCTGGGCAACTGAGTGAGAATCCAACTCAAAAAAAAAAGAGTATTTAAATGTAGGTATTGATGTACCTATCTTAAGGCTTTCTCTTATACAAAAATAGATTAGGTAATCTTTAGAATTAAGTAGCCAAGAATAGCATCCAAACTCTAAAGTCGTGTGCGTGTCTGTAAAAGAGCAGAAAGGGCATGCTGGAAAAGGACTTTCTTTATATGCAGTTTTACTGCTCTAGAAAATTTTCTAGACTATACTTATAATTGTAAAAGAATCACTGGTAATTATGTTTATCATATTTCCTTACTTTTGGTGATATACACATTATGAATCTTTTTTATATCCCTATATAACCTCACTTTTTGGGAGATGGGTCTGAAAGTAATAACCAAGTCAAAGATGAAAGTTTTCTCAAGGTGTGACTATTGTGGTCTCTTGACTAATTTTTACCTGTGTTGTTTCCTTTTTACAGGGTGGCTCTCATGTGACTAATCTAGGTCACAATATATGATTTTTTTTTTAGGTTAGGTAAAAGTAAATGTCTCCAGACCTTTAACTATATGGTACTTTATTTGCTAAATTATGCAAATCAATACACCCTAAATCAAACACATACTTACTCTAAAGAGAGTTCCCTCTGGTTTTGAAACTCACTTTAACAAGCTATCAATCAGAGGCTGATATTTAGAGGTAGCATAACTGATTGGTAGCAGTGGGATTTCTGGCCATTTTTAGTGATAACCACTGAAATAGAGAAGCAGGTTTTTAAGCCCTAGGAAGGAAAAAGCCTGACAAAAAACCCTGACAGATATATAATGCCATGATAGAAATACTACCCATTATGTCATACCTAATAATCCACATGTGCCTCATTACACAGCTGTTTGTGTTACACCCTGTTGCCAACAAAAGCTCCCTGCTTCTCCCTCTGATCCAGCAATTAATATGCACATCAAGCACAGTGGCCAGGCATCTATAGAGAAAGAAGAAGCAGGCAGGAGATCCACAGTCACAAGGACCTAGGCGAGTAATATTCTCAGTATTATTCAGGAATGCTTAGTTGCTTGCTCATATTCACCATTAACAAAGGACCTATTTCCCAAAGGTTTCCACTGTGTAATTAGCAGCAACAAACACTGCCCCTGCTCAGGTCAACCTATGGGATTAGTTACAAAGGTTTTGTAAATTTCAGAAGATATCTACACAGATGTCAGGAGAACACACACACACACAAACACACAGTACAGCATAATGGATGCAGCCACAGCCATTAAGTAGTTTAGGATTTGTGAGACTCAGACAACCAATACATTTTATGGGTTAAGTCATAAAAGTCAGATAGCAAAAATATATAGCATGAAAGTTGCAAACTTCTAGACAGCATGTAAAAAAATACCAAAAAGTGGCAGGGGTAAAAGAGGAAACATACCAACTGGAGCTCATTATAAATCTTGGTCTTAATAAATAGGACAGGGTCACCTGAGTTTACTTCTGGACCCAATAGAAGTCCCTTAGTATCTAATTATTTTTGTTAAAGAATTATTTTCATGCTCCTATTTAGTGTTGTTATTAGATGGGTTCATACTTCATTAGTCTGCTTTATAAAATGAAACTTTCATTTTATTGGTGAAAGTTTTTATACTACTCTAAGGCTGTTTCAAAAACATATAATTAAGCAATGCTAACCTTTCCATCAGGAGAGTATACTATTCTAAAAGAGATGCAAATATATTTAACAAGTCATACTGATTAAAAGGACTCAAATTCAAGGAAGAAATTTTAATATGGATTATGAAAATAATTTGTAAATGACAGGGTCTAGAATAACATTATGAATAAAAGTTAAGGCTAATAACCTCATCTTAACCAAGAATTACTCTTGTTTGTAGAGATTTGTTTGTGCTTGAGAAAAACACTGCTCATTTCTTAAGATGGTTAATCGTGTTTAAGCAAGTTGGCAACTTTCAATTCAGAGTCAAAATATTCTCTTAGTTGCCAACAAAAATAATTAATAAAACAACTCTAACCCCAGGGTAAATATGTAAGCAAGTGTATGGTAATGGATAATAAAAATAGTACTTCCTTTTACATCTGGTGCTAATTAAAATCTGATCAGAGTAATAATTGAGCAGTGCCCAGGCTACCCTTGATTTTTCTTGTCAGGTTTCAATTGTTCGACACAAATGCACTGACCTCAATAAATGAAAACACATTTTTTAAAAAAACCCTAAATTATAGCTTCCCTATTCAGGCCAACAAGTGATTTACTGTCACTATGGGTTTTGAGGTTACTCTAGATACTAAAGTTTTCTAGGGAGTCACTCCCTGCTACTGCTGTACATGAACAAGAAAGCACCATAAAGTCCATGAGACTTGTATTCAGAGGCTTCTTCCACCTAACACACAACTCCTGCACTACACAAATTCCACTTAAAACAAAATAATAATATATTACCTAACCATGTGTTGAATGACTGTGTGCCAGGCACTCTGCTAGAGTTTTAAGGGTTTTATCTCAAATCTTCATAAGAAACAGTCTCACACTGACTCCAGAGCCCATAGTCTTAATTTGTTACACTATCTTAAAGGAAAAAACAACAACAAAAAAACGCATACCAGTATGTTTTTAAAAACAAGAAAAAGGAAGGATTTCCAGAGTATAATACTTGTACTCTCTTAAGATGCCTTTTAACAAAAAAGTATCAATATTCAGTAGAAATAGTACTGATTTAATTCTACAATGTGATTTCTAAAACCTGTAACGACTTTTATCTGTCAAAAGAAGTTATTCAAAAATACAGATTAATACATATTTCCATGTCCTAAAGTGCCCCATACATAGGCTTCAAATTCACAAAGTTCTAGTTAAAATGGAAAAAGGCAATATAGTACTATTTTAATATGGTTGCTTAATGAGATATACACTAATGCTCAAGTTGAAGAATTTTTTCCATTAATCAAGTTATTGCTAGCACCATCTACATTTTTATCCACTCTATATTAATTACCTTGACTTAAAAATAAATGCAACTACATTTTGTGTCAACTTCCTACTCCTTGCTCCATGAAGGTCTACAAAAATGTATCAAAGATGCTCTCTGCTTCTAAGAAGTTGTTAAGTAACTGACACAAGAAATAACATCAATTGTAATATATGGTAGAGTATAATAAAAGCTAGAGTTCAACTTCTAAACATGCAATGCACCAGGCTATATGCAAAGCACTGGTCTAGCCACATATGGATATCAAGACTAAATACACAGGTCTGTTCTCGGAAGCACTCTAGTGGGAGAGGAGAGGTATCCAACAAACCAATTATAAGCATACCCGGCTTCCTTTGATAAGTGCATAAAAAGCAAACAAAATTCAAGGAGAACTTCACAGAGCTTTCCAATAGCAGATAAACATATGTCAGGGAATGCAGTTACAAGACTCTTGGGGTAAGCAGTCCTAAAAGACAAAAGGAAGGCTTGTACAAGAGTTGAGTAATGGGAGTGTAGATGAGTGGAAGAAATCAGTGATGGTGGGAAAGCTGGCCTCACAGGATGGACGAAGTTCAGGACTGAGCAGAAGGAGAACTTGGGAATGACAGAAATATGAACAAAGGGAAGAAGGGACCACCTTAAATGGCAGTATAAATGAGAAGTAGGTTTGGCCAATAAGAGAAACAGGTGTGGTGACTGACTTCTGGAGTTTGAGGAGCTGACAGGATATCCATGCATTCATTCATTCTGTCAGCATATACTATTTACTGAGCTCCTACTACATGGTGGCACTGTTGCAGAATCTGGGGATATAACAGTGAACTACACAAAAACAAGAGATGTGCAGCAGGAAACGGAGAGTTACTCTCATGCTGAGAGGCAAAGGCAAGAAATACACTGAGAAGTGTCCAGTTGCAATGAGAGAACCCCATGGCTCTCCTGCACTCAGGACAGTTTCAAGGCTAGAGCCTTGGATGCTGAAGTGGACGGGGGAAACAAACTGGCTTGATGAGAACTGAGATCAATGGAGTTGACAGTGAGGATGTCTTCTGTTACTGCTGAGATGGTCTTCTACATAGGGCTGTGCTAGGATCCAGGGAGGAAGAGGTAACAGCAAGTGTGCCTTTAAGAAGTTTGATGGGCCGACCACGGTGGCTTAAGTCTATAATCCCAACTCTTTGAGAGGCTGAAGTGAGGGGATTGCCTGAGCCCACGGGTTCGAGATCAGCCTGGGGAACTTGGCGAGACCTTATCTCTACAATAAATCAAAACAAATTAACTGGGCATGGCAGCCCATGCCTGTAGTTCCAGCTACTTGGAAGGCTGAGACAGAAGGATCACCTAAGCCCAGCAGGTCCAGGCTGGGGTGGCCTTGAGCGTGCCACTGCACTCCAGCCTGGGCGATGGAGTGAGACTCCTACTCAAAAAAACAAAAAAATTTGATGGCAAAATGAAAAAAGGATGGTATTATGATACATAGTGCTCTGAGAATTCAGAGAAAGTAGTGACTCATTCTGACTCAGAGTACTGGGAATGCTTATGGTAGGGAGTGAGTGTACCCACTGCAATAAATACAGGAAAAGAAGCAGAAAAGAGATGATAGAGAGTCAGGGTTGTAATATAGTTTCCTTACAACACAGTTCTTTTTATTTATTTATTTTTTATTTTTTTATTTTTTTTGAGTTGGAGTTTCACTCTGTCGCCCAGACTGGAGTGCAGTGGCCGTTCCCGGCCACCGCAGCCTCGACCTGCTGGGCTCCGATGATCCTTCCGCCTCAGCCTTCCGAGTAGCCAGAATTAAAGGCACGTGCTACCATGCCTGGCTGATTTTTTGATTTATTGTAGAGATGAGGTCTCGCTGCCCAGGCAGGTTTCGAACCTGCGGGCTCAGGCAATCCACTCACCTCAGCCTCCCAAGGCGTGGGATTACAGGCTGAGCCACTGAGCCCGGCCACAGTTCTTTTTAAAATGTTTTTATTTTAAAGATGTGGGGTACAATTCAGGGTTAGGTATACAAATGTTCATTATGCGGGTACCCTTGCTGATGAGGTGCCTTCCCCGATGTTGCTGAACTGCCCTCCCCTGGCAGTTTCCCACTACTGCCAATTATTTTCTTATAATATTATAATTGTTCAAAGTCTGCCTATGAGTGAGAACATGTGGACAACACAGTTCTTAGCATTAGAAAATCCATTTGCCTTTTGTAATAGTACACATCTAAGTTAAAGGCAAATTTCTGAAAAAGACAAAATGTGCTAAATTTAAAAATATTATTTTAGTTTAAATTTAGTAAACATACTTCATCTGTATTTTGGGAGTAATAAATTATTGACTGATCCCCTACCTGAAAAATATTCAATTTTAGGACAAGAAAACAGTAAATCTAGTTTAAAATAGGAAATGAAAAGTCGATGACATCAGGCACACAGCCCCACCCTCGCTCTGGGTCCTCCCAGTCTACTCCGAGAAAAGTCTGGATCCTGGGAAACAAATTAAAGATATGTCTGGATTGGGGCTAGCTGCGTTGGGAGCTGCGTTGGGAGCTGCTAGAGTGCTCTGAGCAGCAGGAATTCCTTTGGGCCTTGTCATGACATCATTTGCGCAATGTAGCCTGTGATGGCAGAAAATGAAGCTGGTATTTATACAGGGTATTAGAGGAGGACCCTCCCGCGCCAGGCTTAAGATGACAAAATGTCAACCTCAATCATCCCACAGGCTTTGGTCTCCCTCTGTAACCTCTTTCTTTTTGGCTGCTCCTTTATATATATATACATATGACACTAACAGAAAAATAAATTGAAAAGAGCACTGAGGCAGAGTGTATTTCACGCACTGGTGCCAATGTTTCATATCTCATGAACCTCGGGAAAACAATTCGTAGAACTAATTAGTTTACAGTGTTTAAGCAGCTTGTTCCTCGTCTTTAATCTTCTTTATGTAATACTGTGAACAAAGCCATATTATCTTCTGATTTTTTTATTCAGTTTAACAAATATAATCTCCCTTTTCTTTCTAGAGATTACTTCATTTAGACATCAAACTATGTTGTTGTTGTTGTTTTCCCCTGGGGGAGAAGGGATATAAATAAATTGACATCTATTCACAGAGGTCTCAATGGTCTACTAGATCCACCCAGGCCCTAATCCTCTTTGTTGTCATGGAATCCACCTGGCTTAATTATATTTACAGTTTTCAACTACACTACACGACATTCAGGTTTTTCCTGAACTCTGCACATCTTCTCAAATCCGAGCTGTAAGTCACACCTGGGCTGCTGTCTCCTCAGATGCTGGATGATGACAAGGCATTCTTGCCTGAAGCTCAGAATCAGGTCCTCAAAGAATAGCACTCTGATCACCTCCTCTCAGGTGTTCTTACAGCCCACCAAAAGAATATGATTTAAGAGCACTCAAGACCTAAACCCCAGTGAATGGAAACAGATACTTATGCGTACAAATTAGGTGGGGGGAAAAGCAAGGAAGGAAGAACAGAAAATAACCTAGAAAAGTTTTATCTTAAGACATGGCTTATAAGTATGACTTTTAACAGCAACTGAACTTTTTTGTGCTTTCCTATCCTAGATAGTATTTAGTTGCTAAACTGCTGTGATGCTATGATAAACACTTTTAAAATATATATATATTTTTTTATTTCTTTTTTTTTTTTTTTTTTTTTTTGGAAATGAGAGCTCATTATGTTGCCCTGGCTGATCTTGAACTCCTGGGCTCAAGCAGTCCTGCCTCGGCCTCCCAAAGTGCTGGGATTACAGGCGTGAGCCACGGTGCCTGGCCTGGGTAAACACTTTTGGTATAGTTAATCTGAAATCTAAGAACTGGTTAAGGCTAGTGTTGAAATAATTATTATTCACCCGATGGGTTATACAGCACACACATAACTACTTGCACTACCGAGGATTTAGAGCACAGTTATTCCCTCAGAAAGACCCCATTCAGGTGGCAGAAAACCTCTCTCAGACTTTTGTTTATACATGTGAATCCATGTTATTAAAGAAATTTGATAGTCTTGGTAAAATCAGCACTCGGTGCAAACTTTCATTTTGCTTGCTTGAGAACTGTTTACTGTCCCATGGTACCAATCTACCTTAAAGTTCACTCTGTCCTTAATTGTCAAACAGATTCATGGTAACTCCTAATTAGTGCAAAACAGGTAACACAGCTGCGGCTCTGCAACTGCTGAACACCTTTAGCATCTATATCAAGCTGAGCTCAGGAGCCCTCTCTGCTCTCTCACAAGGTTAATGGTTTTGAGCCTTCTGAGAATTATGGAATAGGTGTCCACGGCAGAGGACTCCTGGTTCTCTGAACTGCTGCTCCTGCTACTAATGGAAGCAGCTAGCTTCCAGCAATGATAACACAGGAGAAATTTCTTCCTCACTGCATAGCCTCCAAATCACGCTGAGGACTCGATTCAGAACTCACATGGAAGATTTAGATGGATCCACTGCAACAGACATTGCACATGTTATCACACTGGAATTAGAGGAATAAATCAAAGCCAGATGGCCTCTTGAGAATTCTCCTGAGTTTAAGATATAGGAGCCAATGATACAAACTGTATAACTGTCCCAAGATTTTCATCTGAGTGCATTATCACTGGGAGGAAGACCACTAGTAAACTTAGCTCTGCCATTTTCCAACTGTACGACCTCAGGCAAATTAATTAAATAGAATGGCGGTGGAGAATTAAATGAGATACTGTATCGAATATCTGGGGTATCTAGGCAGGGCAGAAGGAAGGAGTTGTCCATTGTGATAGTTATGATTTTGTAAGGGATGTTTGCAAGTAGGTACAGTAATGACCCAACCGAGGTGTAGATATAAAAGGAAATACACCTTAAAAATAAAGGTTTCGAAAAAAACCAAGAAATAGAAAAATAGAAGATGGGAGAAATGAAAGAAAAATAAAAAGTTCAGAGAAAATAAAACAGCAAAGCAGAATTTTTTTTTTAAATGAAAAAGGGAGGAAATAACAATCTATGAGGAGGGTTTGAATTCCTAATCCTGTTCTTTTTCTTGTACTTCTATTTGAATCCCTTTTTTGCATCTTGACTCTGTCTGCACTGTATGGCCCAGTTTTAGCCTAGCTTCAACTTGCAGCAGTCCCAAGGTAGAAATGACTAGAAAAAAAGGAAAGTTCTTTCGTAGCTATGAAGAATGAAAAACGTTAAAATGCAAATTTGACATAAAAAAAGAAAGCAAAACTATGCATACACTTCACAGTAGCAAATTCTCAAGCATAAGTAGAAGCCAGCAAGTAACCCCCTGAGGTGTGCTAGTGTAAGTGTTTCAAGTTTGCCAGATGACAGATAAACAGCTAGTCCTGTTACTACTGAATGAATCTCTTTTTTTCTGGCAGAAAATGTTGGTGGTAGAATTGGTTCTTGAGAAAGAATGAATTGATCTGTTAGCTTTCTGTATTGGACCCAAAATAATTATTGCCATGCCTACTTCTACGGATTATGTTCAAAAGCTACAGATACTCACTTATTCTGTCTTTATACCGTGGGGAACTAATCGGAACTGGAGTTTGCTTCACTGACTCTCACTTATTTTAAAAGTCAGGCTTAGTAGGAAAGAAAAAGTCAAAGAGATTGACCAAGAAAGGATGAAATGTTTAGTCCAGGTAAACAAACACTGTTTCAGATAAAGTCCTCCATGGGTCTCGACCTCCTTCTACCACGTATGAATTCATTTTGCAATATCCCTTTTTTAAAGCTAGATCTTTGTGTGCTTATTTTCAACAGGAGATGGCAATTGATTTGTTTTCTATTGAACCTTGCCAACTGGATACCGAAGAGAGGACGGCACATTTAGATGCCCTTAAACTTTCAGATTCACCTTTAAAATGTGCCAAGTCAATGTCATGTTCAGGGTAAATGTGCAATTTTCACTAGGCTGGGACGAGAAATGAGGGTCTCACAGGAGAAATGACATTAAAGGCTTTACAGTGAAACAGAGTCCAACCCCTATTGATTCGTTTTAGTTCAAATAAAATCTCAATCACCTGATGGACATGGAATAGCAAACAGAAGACAAAACAAATCAGATGATTCCTGTGTGTGTGTGCAAGAGCACCTAGGCCCTGGAAGAAAAGAAATGCATTGCCCAATTCAACCCAATGAGTGTTCACAGGCACTTATTTAGTCTACTGGCTTTTCCTTCAGGATTAGTACTAGTGAGGGAACGCAAAAGCTAAAAGATGTAGAAGATACGACCCTATCCTTGAGAACTTACCAGGGAAAAAAGACACAAAAAATTAATAGATGACAATTCTAAGGAAATTCAGAACTAAATATAGATAGGGTGGTTCAGGTAATATCCTGAGGCTAAAAGTGAAAAAGATACATAAGATTATGAAACAGCAGGGGTTTCTAGAGTTTACCCCTATCTACTTTCGTCTCCTTCTAGGCACACATGAGAGTACTGTCCATCTCTACCACCTTACAGTTAGCAGAATTATGAGATGTTGTGAGTCACTTGTGGACTGAAGCGAGACTCTTTAGTGTTCTCTTATATGGAGGCTTGTGTTGAGATGATAAAACCATAAGACTGATGCAGCCTCCACTACTGAGTTGTGTATGGAGGATAGTTAACTGCAGTAATAAGGTCTGAGATTCTTGGGCTGTTTGTTACTGCAGCACAACCTATCCCACCCTAATACATGGTAATCAGGCAGGGAGGACCTAAATGAAATAACTCTGAAAATGATTGTAGGATATTTTCAATGTCTTCACTTTAGTCTCCTTCCCCTTTTATATTCTAATACTCTGTCCTGTCTGCCTCTAGTATCATTCAAACCTACCACAGTGTTGCTGGATTATTCTAAGACATACATCTATTCACATCTGTTTGAAACTTCAGGTGGACACACAAGATAAAGAACAACCTCCTTAGCATAAGGTCTAAGCCACTGTGATCTGGCACTGTCTGCCAGTGTTATTTTTGCCTATTAGCTCCCATCCTCTATTCCTGCCGCCAGCACCCTGATTGAGCCACATTCTGCTCTGCCTCCATGAACTGCTCTAAGCTGCTCCTGTCCATAATGGGCTCCTTCCCTCTTCCTCCTGGTGAACCTAATCAACTTATGGCAAGATTCACTTACTCTGTGAGGCCTTCAGCTCCTCTCTCCTCGCTCAACACTTTGTACATTCTGGTACAACACACTGTTTCTTAAAAATTTTGTTTTCTTGTCTATCCACTCCTACTGGGTAGTGAGTTGCTCAAGGCAGGGACTAATTCACTTTTGTTTTCCCCAAAGAACCGAATACAGTATCTGACAAGTGGCTGGTATTTACAGAAATAATGAATGAATAAAGGAAGGAAGGAAGGAATATGTGGATGGATGTGTTCATGAGATTATTAGGCAGGGGACAGAAGCAGAAGTTTGTTGGTTAGTAGTAAACTGTACATTTAAACAATTAGGATGGTGTCAAATTAGAAAGAGTAGGAATTTTTCATTTGATCCAAAAGGTGATAGGGGGTCATTTTAACTTCTTGAGCAGGGAAAAGATGAAAATTGGGCTCAGCTTTGCAGTACCTTGTGCCTTGAATGTCAGCTATGTTTGTGCCAATTTCATTCCCCCTTGGACCGTAAAGCTCCTAGGAAACAGGGGCTGGGTTCTAATCATATTTGCATCCCTATTTAAAAAAGCACAGTGTTTTATAACAGGTGCCAACAAATATTTGCTAGATTTAATTTTATAAGAATTACTCCCTGTGCTATGAGGCTGGACTAGCAGACTACTGTGTTATATCCAACATTACATGGGGAATGGATTTAGAAGGGGCAGTGCCTGTGGAAAAGCAGAAGTAGAAATCCGTGATAGTCTAATAGCCCAATCAGCAGCTTTCTGGGTCTCTAATATAATGTTTTGAGCCCGGGGTCCTAGAAAAATGGTGGTCTATCTAAAACACAAATGTTGGTAGGAAGATTTGTTTTTCCCAAGGAGTTATGTAGGTAGAAAACAAAGGTAAATATACTATAGCTAAGAGCAGCTGGAAATAATTGCTGCGTGCAAATTTTATTCCCTGCCTTGTGATTTAACATTTTTAAAATTCATTGATTGACTGAATCATTCGTTCTTTCATTTGTTCACTCATTTATATTTATAAATTGCTTACATTGTACAAGGCAATGCTGTTTCCAAAGCTTATTCAATGGTCTATATGGATTATTTTCTGTTTCACACTGACCTTATTCACTTAATCCCCAAAGTCAAAGATGGTAAGTGAGGTAAAGGAATGATGTGCTTGTTTTTATCTATTGCTTTTGGTTTCCCAGATATGTCTGGTTATTCACTATCAGAAAGGGTTTTCAGGGGCCTCCTCTTGTTGAAGTACCTTTGTTACAGCTACAGCTGTTAGCATGGAATTCTACAGGCATCTAATTATTTTACAAGTCCCAAGTCATAAGCAGCACTCCATTCAGAGGCTGTATATGGTTGTATTATGAGCCCCTTCTTGAGAAGACACACACACACACACACATGCACATGCGCGCACGCTGGTGCAATCCCATAAAAGCACAGTTAAGAGTAAAAAACAGCCACGCTCAGCGGCTCAGCCTGTAATCCCGCGCTTTGGGAGGCTGAGGTGAGTGGATTGCCTGAGCCTGCGGGTTCGAGACCCGTCTGGGCAACTTGGTGAGACCTCATCTCTACAATATATCAAAAAAATTAGCCGGGCATGGTAGCGCATGCCTGTAATTCCGGCTACTTGGAAGGCTGAGGCGGAAGGATCGCGGGAGCCCAGCAAATCGAGGTTGGGGTGGCCGGGAGCGTGCCACTGCACTTCAGTCTGGGCGACTGAGTGAGACTCCAACTCAAAAAAAAAAAAAGATAAACAGAAACTCTCTTACAAGATTAACCAAGGCCTGAACCTGAGGGACTCAGTGTTAAATCTCCCAATATAAAATATGTACTTAAAATAGAACTCAGGGTATATATAATATATTATTAATAACTTAAACCATTATCATTATTACTAATACATTCAATAAGCCACTTAATCTATAGCCAGACAAAATTTAAACAAAATTTCACAGATTTAAATTTTCTGCAGGCTCATCTTAGAATAATATCTGAAAAAGTATTATTCCAGTGTGAACTTAGAAGGTACCTGGAACTCATTTCTAAGCATTTCGTGGTTGATTTGGCCCCACCTACCCACCCACAAGAACTAATGTTTCATTCCTGCAAGTGAACATGATCAATTTTTCATGTCATTTATTTGTGACAAAAAGAGAAAATGCTCACAACCATAGCAAGGCCCACGTGCAGGACAGTTCTCTGGGTGGTCTTAGACTCAACCAGCACTTCTGCTCTTTCTTGCCTGTAGCTCTCAAGAATAACAGTAGAATGTGCTGGGAATGTAACATCCTGAGATAAGGGTGACTTGGCTGGAGCAGCAGGACTCCAGTGCCCAAAACAAGATGTCATTTTTTTTTTTTGAGTTGGAGTTTCACTCTGTCGCCCAGACTGGAGTGCAGTGGCCATTCCCAGCCACTGCAGCCTTGACCTGCTGGGCTCCGGCGAGCCTTCTGCCTCAGCCTTCCAAGTAGCTGGAACTACAGGCGCTCACTACCATGTCCGGCTAATTTTTTGATTTATTGTAGAGATGAGGTCTTGCCAAGTTGCCCAGGCGGGTTTCGAACTCATAGGCTCAGGCAATCCACTCACCTCAGCCTCCCAAAGCGCGAGATTACAGGCTGAGCCACCGAATTCGGTTTAACAAAATGTCTTTCTAACACTTGAGCCGAGCAGGTCTCATGCCTTGGAATTTGAAACCCAAGGTGGCTGCTTTGCAGGGTCCCTCAGAAGGGCATACACAGATAGACTCCATCCTGCCTGCGCAGCTTTCCTGAGCCTTGGGGAACGGGCTAGGAATGAATTAAAAGATTCTGTTAGCCGGGCTCGTGGTTCAGCCAGTAATTCCATGCTTTGGGAAGCTGAGGTGAGTGGATTGCCTGAGCCCACGGGTTCGAGACCTTCCTGGGTAACTTGGCAAGACCTCATCTCTACAATAAATCAAAAAATTAGCCAGGTGTGGTAGCACGTGCCTGTAGTTCCAGCTACTTGGAAGGCTGAGGCGGAAGGATCGCCGGAGCCCAGCAGGTCGAGGCTGTGGTGGCCGGGAGCAGCCACTGCATTCCAGTCTGGGCGACAGAGTGAGAGTCCAACTCGAAAAAAAAAAAAATTCTGTTATCCCTTTATGTCTATCTGTAAATAACAAATTAGCTTCATGTAACTTGTCGTATACATGGGTGTTCTGTCTGGACTCAGACAAACTAGTAACCAGTGCATAGTGAACCTGCATCTATGTCTTCTATACACACACATTTTAACTTATTTAATGCATAAATATACAGGAAGATGACTGCTCTAAAATTTCTTCATATGTATATATATTTTAGAGTTTTGATCTTCCAACGTTGCCCAGGCTAGACTTGAACTCCTGAGCTCAAGAGACCCTTCCTCTTTAGCCTCCCAAGTAGCTGAGACTACAGGTAGGTACCACCGTGCCCAACTGCTCTTTTTAACCCATCCCATCCACGCTTTCAGTAAAACAATGACTAACTCCACACACTGCATTACAATTTCTAAAAAAGAATCATCAAATCAATGGCTTCAAAGGAAGCCACTCATTTCTGCACCCTCACCCTGTAGCACGTAGATGTGGGCCTGCCAGCAAGAAGGGTACAATCTTCATTTTGCCTTTTGGGACTGGACAGGCTACCATCTGTACTCCAAAGTCCACTAGACATGGGAAGTCCCCTGGGGGGAGAGGTACCACTAACCATTGACCTGTGTCTGTCGCTACACAGGTGAAGGATGCTGATGAAGGTAAGAAAGCCTGCATGTACTCAGTCATGACCAGTGCATGACGACAGATACCTGGATTCAGCTTTACTTGCTGTTTCACCAGTCAGTGAGAAAGAGAACCTCAACATTAGTACAATACCACATCTTAATGGTTATGGCAGTACTAGGGTACCTTGCAGAGATGCTACTCATTCTACATTTGAAAAGAGGATAAGACTTTACTGACCCTGTTAGTTAATCAACTTGAAACCCAGCTCCCAGACAGCAAACTGGGCCACATACTTCCTAAGGCTCTTTTTTTTTTTGAACTGGAGTCTCACATTGTTACCCAGGCTGGAGTGCAGTGGAACAATCATGGCTTACCACAGCTTCAAACTCCTGGGCTCAAGCAATCCTCCTGTCTCAGGCTCCTGAGTAACTGGGACCACAGGCACATTCCACCATGTCTGGTTAATTTTTAAAAAACTTTTTGTAGTGATGAGGTCCCGCCACCTTGTCTAGGCTGGTCTGAAACTCCTAGGGTCAAACAGTCCTCCTGCCTCGGCCTCCCAAAGTGCTAGGATTACAGGTATGAGCCACCATGCCTAGCCTGCTTAAGGTTTATGAACACATTTTACATTTATTCTTATTCAAGCCACATCTTGACATGAAATGATTTATGGATTCGAGAGCACATATGTTATCAGAATTCAATTATTAAATGTTCAGAGACTCTTGGCATTGTTGCCACTGGGGACAGGACACATGCTAGTTTTTCCAAGGTTTAGTCAAATGGCCTCCAGGGTAATGGTTAGAAAACAAGTCTCCATCTCTGGGCATATTAAAAATTATGACTTCAAGCAGTAGAACTTTTAATTCTAGCATTTTCTCAATGGCAATACAGAGTGCTTCCACTATGTTCTCTTTTCTTGGTGACTGGAATAAGAGAAGTCTGTAGTTTTTACGGCTTTGCATGTGTACCTACAAACCCTGTGAACAAAGGTTGCCTTGAGAGGAGAATGAAACATTGGAAATTAGTAGTGGGAGAAGGACATACTTTACTGTACATGCTTTTATAGCTTTTTTTTTTTTTTTTTGAGTTGGAGTCTCACTCTGACTCCCAAGCTGGAGTGCAGTGGCACACTCATGGCCACCCCAGTGTCGATCTGCTGGTCTCCAGTGATTCTTCTGCCTCAGCCTTTCAAGTAGAGAGAATTACAGGCACACTGTCACCAACTGTCTAATTTTTGTTGTGTTGTAGAGACGAGGTCTTGCCAAGTTACCTGGGTTGGTCTCGAACCCGTGGGCTCAGACAATTCATTCATCTTGGCCTCCCAAAGAGCTGGGATTACAGGTTGAGCCACTGAGCCTGGCCTATAGCTTTTTGATTTTGTCCCATGTGCATATATTACATACTCAAAAAAAAAAGACAATTTAATTTTTAAAAAATAAAAACAAAAAACCCACCAACTTTCCTAAACTATGGTTAAAGAAAATCATCCATCTTATAAAGTTACACAAGCTTTAAAAAAATCCACTCCTTAAAAAATAAATCAATATTCATGACCAATTTTGTAAAAATGCTTCAAAGACCTTATATCTAAAATACCACCTGGTCACTGTTGAGAAACCGTTGTATGTCATCCTTTTATTACAATTACTATTCAGTTAGAAAGATCATTACCTACTTTGACATTATAAAGTTAGAGATTTAAAAAAATAGATTACGTATTTTTAAAGAAAAGCATGTTATTTTTTCCCTCTAAGGTATTCCTGACAAATGTTCAACATTTCAAGTAAATACACATTATTTCATTTATCAGTTGTGATCATCTCATTCTTTTGGACATGACTGAGCTTCAGGAATGTGTTTTACCACATCATTCACTCTCACAGGTTAGGCTCCCATTACGGAAAGAAGCCATGAGTTTATGATCCTCCTAGAACAAAATTAGGCCGAGGATACCTTGGGTCTCTCAATTTCATACCCAAAGAAAATTAGCCTTAAGGTTTATTCTGGTAAGATTTTTCAGGAGGAGAGCCAAAAAATATGCTAATGCATAATTGTTCTAGATTTGAAGTTACCACCTGGGGAAAAGTAAATATATACTATTTGTTACTTGATGTTCCTCTACAATAATTACTTTTATTTGTTCATTTTCTGGAGCAGACACAATAGTTCTGTCTTTATCTTTTACAACCAAATACTTTTTAGTAACAGGAGATAAAAGACCAGTAAAATCTTTGTTCTCCCTCCCTTCAGCCAACCCCTAAGGCCTGTTTTATCTCTAGAGTTGTTATCTGAAGTGAATTACTGATAAGAAAAATTAAAGGACCCAGATTGCTGAAAGTGTGAGGTAATTGCAGAGTGTTTCCCACAGCTCCTCTCTGTTCAGCTAGGCCCTACCAATACTCATCACGTCCCTAACAGCCTGCTTTCACAGAAAGGAAAGCAAGTTGCCCAAGTGTCAAGGCTCCAAGGGTTAAATTCCTTTTCCAGGAAAAAACCCAAGTAAATAACAAGACTCTGGAAAACCAAAGTCCTACATTTACATTATATTTATTTGGATTTGCAAACGAAGTGGCAAAAGAATTATGAACTTGTACTTTTAAGGAACTTTCATGTGCAAATAGATTAACTTCAATAGCTGCCTGCACAAGTTTTATAAGGAACTGCAGGCCTTTTTTTCAAACACCCTTGGTCACAACTGGTATACTTTGCCTTCAGAATATTATCAACAGGGTGTATTTATTGAACACGGGCACAGTATTAAGCACTTTACATGTACTAAATCATTTAACACTCATGACAACCCTGTAAGGTTTATATAGTATTATCCATATATCATAGATGAGGAAACTGAGGCACAGATGCTTACCCAAGGGTACACTGCTAATTGATGTTGAGGCTAAAACAAGTCTAGCTTGGGTCTGCATTCTAAACACTATCTGCAGTAAGTTTAATTCTCCTAATATGAGCAGAAATGAAATGCAAAATAACTTCTTTAATTTTTTTACCTCAACATTGTCTATCATGTCACTGATTCAGGCAGCGAGCATCCGTGATTTCTTAATCTGCTAATATTATTCATTTTTAGCAAATATCTATCGACTCCCCAGGCTATGCAGTCTTGTGCCAGATATTTGAGGGGAACATGAGGAAGTGAGACAAATTACGCACGTTCTCAAGCAGCTCGAAAATTCCATGGCCCTTCCTCTCCTCCAAAACCAGAATAAAAAAATTAAACATTAAAAAATACACATTTCTAACCATCCCTGGAAGAAAGGATCTTCTAATACCCAAGGCCTTTGGTATAAAATGGCTCTAGGCCTGATGTTGAGTGAATCCCTGGGTCCAGTTTACCCAGAAGTGAATTCCAGAACAGCCTGGGAGGGAACAGGTGGTTTCTATAGTCAAGGGCCAGAGGAGGAAAGCCTTCGTTACCTCCTGAGATGAAGTTAAGAGGTCGATCTGCTTGTCCAGGTTCTTTTCTTCTCTCCTTCCTCTAACCTTAACCCAGTTCCCCCCAAATTAATTTAAAAAACAAAACAAAAACTATCCAGCAACTCTTGGCTGCAGACATCAGAACGTCTGGTTCGTACCAAGTTTCTGAGAGGTAATGTCTTAGTAAATTATTTCATTTCCCGCCTCCGGCATTTCAAGAGAGGAAAATCATTTGGCCTGCAGGAGAGAATGTGAGTGCCTGATCACAATCCTACCTACATGCCAAGCGGGCCTACCACGCTCCACCCTCCTCCTCTCACAAAAAACAGATTTGTGGCAGAATAAGCAAATATGCCTTGCTTTTTGTGGGACAATGTTGCCAACTCCTGCTCAAGACAACAGCTGATGTTGTCTGTTTGGGGCTTGCTGAAGAGTAAAGTGTACTTAAAGAATGACTGCAACTTCCTTAATGAATAACCCATTCCTCCGGAGGAACATGCTGGAGAAGAAACCTGGGTCAGCAAACCTAAAACAAAACCCACATAGGGGTGGGGCTTTTAGCTTCTTCTCACACTAGGCCGAAATTTCTCCAGCTCAGATAAGGTGACTTTCAGAAAGGAGATACTTCACGTGGCTGTTCCTAGGAACATGTCATTTCCCATTTAGAATCCTAGCTGTGTGCTAAACTCCGAGGGACAGTGTCTCCTGGACCCCTTGGGCAGGGCTCACTACCTGCCCTCCTCCTGAATGGTGGCTCGCTCACTGGCCCAAAGCACACATCTGTGATTTCAAAACCAACTCACTTAGTAACACAGTTTGCACCTCGAAGCTGGTTACTTAGTTGCCATGAGCCTAGTATAGGGGCTTAAAGGGTATCTCCAGCAGCTGTTTCTGCCTACAGTAGGCAGACTTTTATGAAAACCTGTTGATGTTCATGAGGGCAAATAACTTAGCATGCTCACATCTCCTAACTCACTTGCAGGAACAAATTCATAGTCCTCTAAAAACAGAAAAATTAGGAGAGGGTCAGGGTATGTTACTGTGTTGGCACAAAACTCCTCCTTCTGCTAACCACTTCTAGAGAGTAAAAGGATCCTAATATGTTACTGGAGAAATTGCAGTCATAAAAAGACAGGTTGCGTAGACATAAAGGCTATAAAAGTTTCCCTGAATAGATAGAAACTGAAATGTAGTGGGATCTGATTAAATGGGAACCTGTCTGGTTTGCATCAGCTGAAGTTCTAAAGAGGTATATTTGTTTGGTGTCTGCATCTCAAGGGCTACCTGGGAGCACTGGGAGATTTTAGCAGTCTCTTCAATTTGTTCCAGTTAAATCTGAGGCTACAGACCACCTCAGCAGAGTCTATTACATAATGTGTGGGACACAGCCCAAAATGTAAAAGCAGGACTCCTTGTTCAAAAAGCAAGAGGAAAAATGTGCCGTTAAGGACACTAAACTATAATGCTTTTTCCATGGTGTCTCTTTTTTCCATGGTCTCCTCTTTCCATGGCTGCTTCTATGGTCTCGCTCTCTCAACTTCTCGTGATATTTTTTATTTGTTACCTAATGTTCTAAACAAGGAAAAAGTAAATATTTGATTATTAGCACGAATGTTATCATTTATCTTTATATGGTGCAGTGACAGTTTAAATGCAAAAATAATAGCATTTAATTTATATGTGGAATTACTAATATGACCTAACCTTTATTATGGAGGTCATACATGTATATTCTTACTAGGGCAGTGGAAACACTGGCTAAAACCAACTAAAGTGAAACCAGCTCAACTTATACATCTTACTTTTCTTTTTTTTTTTTTTTTGAATGGAGGGGGTCTCACTCTGTCACCCAGACTGGAATGCAGTGGCCTGATCACAGCTCACTGCAACTTTGTCCCTCCTTCACTCAGGTGATCCTCCTGCCTCAGTTTCCCGAGTTGCCGGGACTATAGCTGTGTGCCACCATGCCTGGCTACTTTTTAAATTTTTTGGTAGTGAGGAAGTCTCGCTATGTGGTCCAGGCTGGTCTCGAACTCCTGGGTTCAAGGGATCCTTCCTGATCCATGCATATTCTACCAACACGCTACAGAAGCAGGCAGCTTCCACACCATCGCTTGCCCTTACATGGAGTCTCTCTGAACTCCTATACATCGTAGTCCACCAGAAATCTGTATTTATGAGGCATTGTGAACGTGATATGCAAATGCTTCTACAATGGATGAACAAATAAATCACACGTATCACCTCTGTTCACGCGTATGCTCCACTTACAAAACACTAGTTCAAAGATAATATTAGGAATTTTGAGACAACGAGCAGAACCAAGAATGAGGCCCTTTTGGCTGGGGGCCCTGTGTGACTGCACAGATTGCAAGCCATGAAGCCAGCCCTGCACCCTAGACCTCTGGCCATTATTGAGAGGGCCTCTTCCTGAATACCAATAACAAGGCCTTCCCAGGAGGTGGTTTGATGCCAATGAACACATTGTGATACGGCTGCAGGGGACAGACTACATATGGTGATTACCCTGTAAATTACCTGTTCCTACAGTTTCTGAGGGTTGTGTGGTTGGGCCTATAATTACATGAGGATGCCCTTTTGAAGGAGGCTCCCAGTGTGGCCTAGCTGCTAGCCTGGGAAACAAGCCAAATACTTATATAGAGCAGCCAAGGGAACCTTTGATTTTCTTACTGTGAGATCCTCTTTCCCGTTGAAAACAGACGTAGACACCTGCTCTGCTCTCCTCTCTTTGTTTTCAATGTACCATAACTAAACAGTGAGCATATAGATTTTGGTTAGTCATTTTTATTAAAAAAGCACATAAGAATGCACACACAGGGTATCAACATAACAGAAGACAAAGCAAGATGGACAATATTAAAAGAAATCAGGAAAGGTTAGGCATGGTGCCTCACACCTGTAATCGCAGCAATTTGGGAGGCTGAGGCAGGAGGATCACTTGAGCCCAGGAGTTCGAGACCAGACTGGGCAACATAATGAGACCTCGTCTCTACAAAAAATAATAAAAATCAGCTGGGCATGGTGGTATGTGCCTATAGTCCCAGCTACTCAGGAGACTGAGGCAGAAGGATTGCCTAAGCCCAGGAGGTCAAGGCTGCAGGTGAGCTGTGATCATGCCACTGCACTTCAGCCTGAGCAAGAGTGTGACCCCCAACTCAAAAAAAAAAAAAAAAAACAGGAGAAAGTAAAACATATCTTAAATCCTTTTTTTTTTTTTTTTTTTTTTGAGACAGGGTCTCACTCTGTTTCCCTGGAGTACAGTGGTGTGATCCTGGCTCACTGCAGCCTTGACCTTCTGGACTTCCAGAATTTCAGGGAGCCATTGCGACTGGCATATTTTAAACACTTAAATCCGCCACAATGTACCACAATAAAGCTGCCCTCATATGGGCACTGCCAGGGAGCACTTCTCTCCCTTTGGGTCTCTGCATAACAACAGGTTGCAACTAGTCTGAATTAAGGAGACTGCATCTGCAGCCAACAGCTGGAATTCAGCAACTGTTGTTAATCCACCTTAATTGCTTATTATTCTATCAGTTCTTGTTTGTGCTTTTGTTATTCAAAGTAATTTTCCCTACAGGCACACACTACCAAGCAGGGTTTTTAGAAGCCATGGCCAAAGAATTCTTGTGTTTCAATCCTAGGGCTGTTATTGTTTTGTTTTCCAACAAAAACACATTGACACTGGATTAAAAAAAAAAAAAGGTAGCAAGTTAGCAATGATGCCTACAGATGGAATGGCACTGGCCTGTATGTGCACAAAGATACAGGTATTAGCTACTATCTAAATAAGAACAAGTCTTCTTCTGGTGTTTTAATTAGAGCTGCAGTTAGCATGGTTGCTATTTTCCCTAAACAATTCTTCCCTTCCTTGCTTTAGGGAGGGATTTTCTCTCCACCACTTTATTGCACTAGTGAATAAATGAGATCCCAGGGTTCCAGGGAGAAAAAAATTACCAATATAAATGCATCAGGTGCAAATTACCAAGGTAAATAGGCCCACGGAGACAGTAAAGCTAGCAACACCAACTGGAATATCAGAGAGGGGCCAGCAGGAGAAAGCCCATGGGTCATGGTCTCAGGTCTGCAGTGTGCTGTGTATGTTTCAGCCCAGATCATTCATCCTGCAGCCTGCAGATAGGAATCCATAGCACACAGCCGTGGTGACTTGGCACTGACAACACTAACTCATGCTTCAGTTATAGCTTTTCTCTTCCCCTCTTTTTAGCTCTCCCAAATGCCACTCTTGGGAGGTGTCTCTCAAAGCAGATCCTACATCCTCGGAGACCACTGCAATATACTCTCTATCTGTAAGTTGATCACTAGTAATTATTTATTTTCTGGAACTCTGTTTATAATCTGCAATAAAGCAAAACGAACACAAATGTGTTAGTAACTGTGCTCTGTAGGGCACAAAGGCTGATCTTTCTATTTTCCCTACAATTTACACTTATATCCTCCGAAGATGCATTTGTAACTTTGGGCTTTGCATTTCTTCTTACCATAGATCTTTTCTTCTTCTTCTTCTTTTTTTGAGTCAGGGTCTTACTCTGTTGCCCAGGCTGGAATGCAGCAGCACAGTCACAGCTCATCACAGCCTCAATCTCTCCTAGGCTCAGGCAATCTTCCCACCTCAGCCTCCAGAGTAGCTGGGACCACAGGCATGTGCCATGACGCCCCGCTAATTTTTTTAATTTGCTTTGTAGAGACAGGTTTTCACTGTGTTGCCTAGGCTGGTCTCCAATTCCTGGGCTCAAGAGATCCTCCCAGTTGGACCTCCGAAAGTGCTAGAATTACAGGTGTGAGCCACTACACCTGGCTTTACCATAGATCTTTATTGTAAAGCCTTTCTTGTTCTGTAATAATTCTTCTTTAATAAGCCTGTCCCCTTGTAAACTTCACACAAAGCAGAGACCTATTATATACTTGTCTCTCCATAGTGCCACATTATTTACTGACCTGGATGCAAGGTTTACTAGACGAGAGGAGACAAGGCTCTCCATTAGCCTGGTCTTGCTTCCACCCAGCACCGTTTTTATATGGTGTGGCTGTCTCTTACCTTCTTGTAAATCTATCCTGAACGCACACTTGTTAGTTTTACTTATCTCCCTATTTGTGTTCTTGAAACACATGTTCCTTAAAAATTAGCCCACTCTGCCCTGCTGGAACATGAGACACTGCAGGCAACTGAGCATATGTGCAAATATAATAAAAGGGCTATATTATAACAAAGGTCTTTAAGAGATATTTGCCTTGTCCTTCAATCACCTCGACTTTGTTTCTTCTTCAACTAGCAAGCACCAGAAAAATAGTCCTTTAAAAAAAAGGGTATCCTGTGAATGTTTCAGTCAGAATCGTTCATTCTGAAGCTTGCAAGAAGAAATCCATGAATCAGTGAAAGAATTCACAGTGGAGTCAGCTCCAGCTCCTAACTCTTACCATTTATTCATACCTGGTGCTGTCTTAGGGTTATGTTTCCTGTTTTAGAGAATGTATCAGGCTAGATAAGGAGATATTGTGTGCATGGTCTAAACTAACATGATGACAACTTCTACAAGTCACAGCATATCCATTGAGCGTCCTTCCTAAGGCCACGGACCCTTGTGAAGACAATTGATTCGTATGGGTAAAGCCTCAATGATACAGAATAGCTCAATTATATGATGTTTTAAGTTAGAAAAAAAATCCCATTACTTATCCAGGATATTTCTTACCGCCTGCACAACATCAACAATATAATCAATAAAATATAGCTTTTATAAATTAAGCTTCTTATTCTATTTGTGAAACACTCATTATGGGGTTTGGTGACGACATGCAGTTTGAATCTATTATATCCTGTTATATAAGAGATGATGTATAAGAGCAAATATTATAGTTTATTAAATCAGTCTCTCATTCATCAGTTTGATTATAATGAATCAAATTGCTCTGGTTAGCAGAGGAATTCCCAGAAACCAATTTTTTCATTCAAGATTAGTGATTTTAAATCTTTAAAAAATATTTCAGTGCTTTATTTTGTATAGCCATTCACTATTTGTTTGAAAAACATAAAATTGTAATGATATTATTTTAATAAAGTCATTATTAACTAAAGTTTAATATATACGTATTCTAGACTACTTGTATTGTGGTATCCTAACACTCACCTTCTCACCTTGTTGAACCTGTAATGATTTTCATAACCTTTTTTTTTTTTGAATTGGAGTCTCACTCTGTCGCCCAGACTGGAGTGCAGTGGCCGCTCCCGGCCACTGCAGCCTCGACCTGCTGGGCTCCGGTGATCCTTCCACCTCAGCCTTCCAAGTAGCTGGAACTACAGGCACGCGCTACCACACCTGGTTCGTTTTTTTTTTTTTTACTTATTGTAGAGATGAGGTCTCGCCAAGTTGCCCAGGCGGGTCTCGAGCCCGTAGGCTCAGGCAATCCACTCACCTCAGCCTCCAAAGGCACGGGATTACAGGCTGAGCCACCGAGACTGGCTAACCTTTTTATTTTACATAAAGAATACTGAGTCTATGTGTAAAATGAATAGAGGGAAATGCCCTACTTTAATTCTTGCCATTAAACAAACAAACAAACAAACAAAAAAGGCCATAAAGTCAAAATAATAGGTGACAGCTAGATGAAAAAAGTAGTGGATCTAGAATTCCATGAGATGTGATCAAATTTAAATTCCTTCTTGCTCTAAAGAAAAGTACTGCAGCTGTGATACAATTCTAATCTTTCACCCCCTTAAAAGTTGATCTCAGTGAGGAATACCCCATCTGATGGGTGGCTAAGATGAACACTGGGTGTTTCCTAAGGAAGTAAGTTAATTACAACAACCTGCTGAGGAGAGTTCCTTTTCCCCCAATACAGGGCGGAAACCAATCCTCTCACTTGGCTGATCTAATTTCAGTTTTCAAGCACCCTGGCAATCTACTGCCTCTTTCCCTTCCCTTCCCTCTCCAATTCTTGTAGAAAATGAGATGGAGCTAATTTATGTTCATTTTATCCATTTCCCCTCATGCCTCACTGCAACAGGAAACTGCTGTCTCTGTTGTGCTTAGACCAGTCTCATCTTAGCCATGAGCTAACAATATCATCATCATTTAGAAAGGACCCTCATCATGCCGCAGTCAGCATCAAACTGTTCCCCAACATTCTGAATTTATCTAGCACATCTTCCCCATCTGATGCAAATGAGCCAGCAATCATTTTAGTAAAGGAAGCAGCGCTTTAAGGAATTGTTATCCTGACACTGGGGAGGTTTACGCATTACATTACGAAACACAGCTGTATCCTGTTGTTTCATCTGCGGGGCTTTTGACAGCACATGACTGTGGTTGCTGAAAAGCATGTACATGGCGTTGATATATATATACGTACATACATACTCGGGACGTGCAAAGGAGACTGTGGCCGTGCTCTAAGTGGATCAAACTATGACTCCTAAATTCCTTTCCATCAAACGCCAGTGGAAGCACTTGATAAATGGGCCCTAGGAGAGCACTTCTCATTGCCTCAGGATGGAATGACTCGCAGGCATACGACACTCCATCAATACAGAGAGCTGGCAGATTGAAAGGCGGGAAGGACTATCCCTGATACGGTGCATCTGCTTACTAATAGCAGCAATGCTCCAACCTCTTCCCATTCATCGCCTACAGAAACCACTCCTCAGAGAGGCACGCCAGTCAACAGATGGTCTCTGGCTAAGGTGTAATCAGGAGCAGCTTGCTAAATTTACCCAAAACAAATAGAATTACAGGCTTTTGCCCGAGTCTGAAATTGAATTGAGAACTTGGGTGGTGGATAATGGAAGCTAAAATGGAAGCGCTCAAAATGTATCACCGCACATTGGGAAGGCTGGTCCAGGAGCAGACTCTGCTATGAACTTCAGATTTACTACCAGGTCATCTATTGTCAGCATCTCATTTACCCGGCAGGATCCTTTCCCTTCACTATCAAAGTTTCCAAAATTGGCAACATCGTAACCAACTAATGAGGTCATCTGCCTTTGATGCATAATGAACAAAAAACTACCTGGTAATTTTGAATATGTTCTGCCCAGTTATGCCTTCACTGTCAAATGTCATCAGTTTTAACCAACCCACTTTTATTAGGAATAGTTTTAAAATCTACTACAAATCTGTCATTCAAAGGGTAAGAGTCATGAAAGATTATAAATAATCTGATCTTCTCAGCATTGGGTTCTTATGCCTGTTGCAGAATTCCTCACTGTTTTGAATCATACATTGCTTAGCATAAGGGCAACATAAAGCCTTAGAAATTGCCCGAAAAAGCTAGCATAAAATTAAGAATAAATCATTTAACCTATGGCTTGCTTCACTACCTGCATAATAAGAACTGTGCCACCCATGCAAATCACTGTATAAGGAAGTTGTAAAAGTAAATGAGGCAAAATATGTAAAAGCACTTAAGTTCTAAAGAGATAAAGTCTTAAAGGATAAGGCTATTTGCAACTCAAACTATCAGCAGTCACTTTAAAGTTATTATCTTCATAATCATTAATATTATTTATCACTTGAGAAGACTGTTTACCCATTAAAAAGGCCATTAAAAAAAACTAAAAAAGCCCAATTCATTTCTAAAATATTAGTAGATTTTACTGTTTTCTAATCTTCCTTGGAAATAAAAGCATGTGTATTTTGTGAATATTTTACATCATTCAGTATTTGCAACATAGAGCTTTTAAAATGTATGACAGCATGCATTAAATTAGCTGCTTTTAAACTAATAATCAGGAAATTCTCCTCATTCGTCATGATTTGAAATTGCATTATGGAAAATTTTATTTTTATACATCAGACACACTAACATCTTCTAACATCAGTTGTATGAGAAGCCTGAAGAGGTTTCTATTTTCTTCAAGTATTTTTGTTGCAAGAAACTCTCTGCCATGAAGAAAAGGAATCCCAGAAGAAAGGTCTTTATTGTGCAGGATGAAACTATTTAGTAAAGGAATATTTTAAAAATCAATTGAAAAAGAGTCTGAATTACAGACTGACAGGGGTTAAAACATCTTTTAACATGATTATTTTAAAAAGTGGCTGACTTGAAATGAAACTAACATTTTTGTTAAATGAATGCTGTTAAATAAATCAAAATTGAACTGTTATAAAAAAGAACTAGTTGCTAGACTAGCTTACCATAGTGTGTACCCTCTCTAAAGAACATTTATCTGCTATCCTCTCTTATCTTCTGACAGAAAGAGAAAATGAGCCAGGCATGGTCAAGCATACTGGGAAGTCAAGGCGGGAGGACTAGTTCAGCCCAGGAGTTTGACCAGCCTGGGCAACACAGCAAGACCTTCTCTCTACAAAAAAAAAGGGGAGGAGGGAGCAGTTGGGCGAGGTAACATGCGCCTATTGTCCCAGCTACTCAGGAGGCTGAGACAGGATGGTTGAGGCTGCGGTGAGCCATGATCATGCCATTGCATCCCAGTCTGGGCAACAGAGTGAGATCTCCAACTCAGTAAATAAATAAAAAATGAATTATGGAAGTACAAATAATATACATGCTTATAGAAATAAACATTTTGAGCAGCAGAATAATCAAATGAAAAGAGCACAGATACAGATATCTAATTACTATATTACCCTGGGCAACTCATTTAACTGTTCTGTGAATCAGTTTACCCATCTGTAAAATCAGTAGAACAGCTTTCCTACCTATCCCCAAGATACTTGGTAAGAGCAAATAAAAAGTGTTGACGAAGCCTATTTAGACACCCAGTTTAAAAGATCTGGCACAGCCAGGCTCGGTGGCTCAGCCTGTAATCCCATGGCTTTGGGAGGCCGAGGTGAGTGAATTGCCTGAGCCCGCGGGTTCGAGACCCACATGGGCAACTTGGTGAGACCTCATCTCTACAATAAATCAAAAAAATCAGCCGGGCGTGGTAGCGTGTGCCTGTAATTCTGGCTACTTGGAAGGCTGAGGCGGAAGGACTGCCGGAGCCCAGCAGGTCGAGGCTGCGGTGGCCGGGAGCGGCCTCTGAACTCCAGTCTGGGTGACAGAGTGAGACTCCAACTCAAAAAGAAAAAAAAGATCTGGCACATATTTGTAGAAGAACAATTATCATGACTTTTGCTGCCATTCTAGTAGATTCTGAATTTTAATCTTTAGGAATGACCCTCATCATTTTACTTTAAAATGCTTCAAAAATACAGCTATTCAAACAAACCTACCATATAACTAGCAGTAAAATTTTGGCATTCTAATATTGTCATATTTATTATTCAATTATTGCTTCTATAAGCCACTGTATGTCTAAAAAAAGTAGCCTTTGTTTTTTTGGAATCTTTAATGCAATTTGTTCTGAAAGACTACCGTGTCATTAATAATAAAGGACAAGCTCTGTAAAGAGAAAGCGCCTAAAACAAGGACTTGGCAATAATCTTGGTTCAAGGCAAAATTGCTATGAATTTTAAGATGAGGGACCAGCTATATGTTAAGTAAAAATATTCATAGTTTATAATTTGTGAAGCAGTGGGCATTGCATAGTTGTGAGAAAAAATACTGTTCATTATATGAAACATGGCAATTTCAAATAATAGCAAATGATTTAAGTTAAGAGGACTTAGAAGAGCTTCATGGCATCCCCATGGTATTAATTTCATAAAAATTTCATTAGAAAAGAAACTTAGCCCTACACAAAGGACGTGAAACTACAAGGTGCACCATGTACTGATTCTCCATGCAACAAATCTGCAATCACTGCTTAGGGCACGCTTTGTGGGATAAATCTGGACAGCTGGAAATCACAGCAGTCAAGGAGATTCAGGTCATTGATCACAGAATTGGAAAACTTCCCCTAGCGAGCCAATATGAACCCAGCACATATCACTGATACACACACATATTCCTTCCATATCCTCCAAAAGGCAGCGTATCACTGAGAGATATCACTGGAAAACGTGTGCTGTCATAGCAAAGGGTATGGATGGATGTATAACTGATTGATTAATGGAAATGTTCAATATTCAGAAAATATTCATCGGGGACCTCCTATGTACATGACACTGCAAGAATCAATAGTAAGAGATACAACAATACTGACATTTATCAAGCACTTGCTGTTCTAAATTCTTAATCTGACTCATTTAACTCTCCTTCCCAACACACACACTCTCTTTCTGAGATAAAGTATAATTATTTATTTACTTATTATCATCAGCATCATCTCCATTTTCCATTTGAGAAAACTACAGCATAACCTAAGCAAAGTACTTAGTTAACAGTGCTAGTAAATGGCAGAGCCAAGATTTGACCCCAGGCAGTCTGCACATCCAGTCACTTCACTATCCTGTTCTAAAGCAGAACCACAGGGAGGCACAGGAAGCACTCCAAGCTTGTTAGCATTCCTGCTTTATTTGTGCAGCTCCCACTGCTTGAAAT
The DNA here is from genome assembly GCF_000164805.1 of Carlito syrichta. Lineage (NCBI taxonomy): Eukaryota > Metazoa > Chordata > Mammalia > Primates > Tarsiidae > Carlito > Carlito syrichta. Next base: position 1,004,959 of record NW_007248726.1, on the reverse strand, counting down.
GACTCCGAGGTTAGAACTTACCCACTCCATGAGCCCTTCCCAAGATTTCCCTCAGTGTCAGTTGTGTACTTCCCTCCTCTGAACTATCAAGGTCCCTTGCACATACTTTTTTTTTTCTTTACTTATCAGAGCTATATTGTAATTGTTTGCCTCCATGTCTGCCCTTTTTCTGTTTGAGGCCTGGCCTAGAATCCAAAACATATGGTTAGTAAATAAAAGATTAACTTGTCATTAGAACATTACAATTTAGTTGAAGAAGTAGTCCAAAGTCTATTGGTATAAATGTCTGTCTGTGATAATAACAAAGAATACAGGTTACTTAGAAAAGATTGCTAAATTATGGAGTGGGGTGAAGTCCAGTCTCAAACATGACTCTGTCTCACCTTAAAGGATGGAAATGAGTCAGATGACTGGAGGGGAGGGGAGGTAATTTGGGGTCAGATGAGCAGGAGCAATAGATTCCAGAAAGGAGTGGGATGAGTAGACCTTTTTTTTTTGAGGTGAAGTCTCACTCTGTCGCCTAGACTGGAGTGCAGTGGCTGCTCCCGGCCATTGCAGCCTCGATCAGCTGGGGCTCCGGCGATCCTTCCGCCTCAGTCTTCCAAGTAGCTGGAATTACAGGTGTGCACTCACACGCCTGGCTAATTTTTTGATTTATTGTAGAGACGAGGTCTCACCAAGTTGCCCAGGCGAGTCTCAAACCCGTGGGCTCAGGCAATCCACTCACTTCAGCCTTCCAAGGTGCAGGATTACAGGCTGAGTCACCGAGCCCAGCTGGGTAGCCCTTTTAATGGCAAGCTAAGGGCCTCAAATGTATTCTTTGGGCACAGGAGAGTCTTGATCATGGGAATAACATGACTAGATGGGCAAAATAGGAAAAGCTTTTTTTGCTTGCAAGAAAAACAAGCAAAAAAAGCTTTTCCTATTTTGCCCATCTAGTCATGCAAGAAAAACAAAGATGAATAAAGAAAATATACAATATCTAGTTTTTGAGGGTGAAATCTACTTAGAATCTTTCCTTAGTAAGAAAAAAAGCCAGCTGAAACATTCACCACCTACTGAAAACTCCTTATTTCTCCAACAAGCAAACTATAACCAACAGCTTTTAATGAAAGTAAAATTTCATTTAACATTTATTGCTACCTTATTATCCTATAGGCTAAGGATACAAAAATAATGCCATCATCTTCAGGGATAAGAATCTATATTTTTGAAAATGAGATACAGATTATAGTATAGAATGAAGACTCATAAAAATGATCACAGGTTTGTTTGTGAAGGTCAGAAAGAAAGAGCTATTATTCTTATATAATATGATCTGTCAAAAGAAAAACATAACTTTTGTTCAAAAACAAATTATACAATCAGAGAATGAGAAAGGACATTAGAAGTAATCTAACCCCACAGCATTCTAGAGATGAGAGGATTGACAGGACCAGAGAAGTTAAGTGACCAGAAGACTGCCAATATAATATGGATTATAAATCTAGTCTCTTGATTCTAGTCTACTGTTTTGCCTCAGATGTCTTCTATAGCTATAAATGTGACTACACTAGAAAAGGAATTTCTAGTAAATTTTGGCACAAAACAAATTAAAACTCTTTAATAATACCTATGTGAACAGCAAAAGATTAAAATGATAGAGCCAATGAAAAGGAATCATCCATTCATTCATTCATTCAGCAACGCATATTAATTAAAATACCTAGCCAAGGCAGTGTAGGGTTGGAGGAACAGTATGGATATAAATAATGAAAGATGCCAAGCCCTCCTCTGTAGATGTGTGCAGTCTGTAAGATGTGCTGTAAGTGTAAAATACATACCAGATTTTGAAAACTTACAATAAAAAGGGAAAGTTAAACACCTTACTAATATTTTTATATTAGGCAGGGCTCGGTGGCTCAGCCTGTAATTCCGCGCTTTGGGAGGCCGAGGTGAGTGAATTGCCTGAGTCCGTGGGTTTGAGACCCGCCTGGGCAACTTGGTGAGACCTTATCTCTACAATAAATAAAAAATTAGCCGGGTGTGGTAGCGCGTGCCTGTAGTTCCAGCTACTTGGAAGGCTGAGGCGGAAGAATCGCCGGAGCCCGACAGTCAAGGCTGTGGTGGCCGGAAGCGTGCCACTGCCCTCCAGCCTGGGCGACAGAGTGAGACTCCAACTCAAAAAAAAAAAAAAAAAATTTTATATTGATTACGTGGTGAAATAATAATATTTTGGATATGTCGAGTTGAATATAAAACTAGTTTCACCAGAATTTTTATGTTTACTTTTGAAAGTGTAGCTACTAGAAAAGATAACATTACTTACATTAGATTTCTTTTTTTTTTTTGCATTTATGGAATTGCATTTTATTTATTTTTTATTTTTAAATTTTTATTATAAAGATGTGGGGTACATTTCAGGATTAGGTATATAAACATTGATCATGCAGGTACCCTTGTTGATGAGGTATGTATTAGACAACACTACTCTAGAGACTGAGTATTGAGATTAAGCAGCTATGGACTAGGCAAGCCTAGGAAGGCCAGGAAGGAGACAAGACGGAATCTAACCATTATAGAGATAAGAATCTGAAGAGGGGATAAAAAAGACTAGTCTTCAGGGCATTATGTTATCTCACAGCAAAAAATGTGGGGAGTCACCCATGAAAAAGAAATCTCTCCCACCATCTTTAGAACTTGACAATATGATGCCTTGGGCAATTCTGGTCTCCTCCCTCCTCTCACTGAACTAAACTTGTGGTTTTTCATTTTGTTTGTTCTCTGTGGAGCTATGAGCCAAGTGAAGTGCAGATGGATGGCTTCTCAGAATATAACTGAAAGCACGCCAGTACTTACATTAGAATAGTATCCACCTTCAGTGACCACAGTTATCATGTGAACAACAGAGGTCCTCATGCGCGAGGTCACCATGTTACAGGAGCAGTTCTCTGGATCATTTTAACCCCTTGCTCCACATACACACACAACATATCATCTCATCACAGAGTTGTCTGGTGTAAAGCACTACATCCGTGCATGTCTTCCACTGTATAGTTTCTTCTGTTCCTTTATGTGTCTTTTAAATATACATGTGGATGTCATCTCTAGTATGCCATCCTCAAAAACATGAATTGTAGACGAACTTTCAGAATGGCTTCATGGTTATTAAATTGGCAAGAGTTAAAATACAAAGGTCAGTTCTGCCATTTTCTAATCCTCTTTGACCTCTGAGATATAACAATAACCACAATTAACTAAATTCTTCTCGAAACTGTGCGTGAATAAATCAGGCTAGAAACAATACTGTTTTCAAACAGAGAAGAGTATACTAAACAGCTAGTAACACAAGTACATGCAATGAATAAATCTTGTTTTTATAATAGAGGAAAAAAGTTCTGGAAGTCAATTCCACTTAAAGGTGTTTCAATATTTAATTGTAATAATTTATCTTGTTTTCCCATGTCCAGTGTCATTAAGGAATTAGGCGTATCCGCTACTTGAAACACTTTATTTAATCATTCATTTAATTTTTTGCAGTATTTCTTTACTATATTATAGCAATTATTCTCATATTATACTTCCTCAATTAAATGGATATTTTAGGTATTCTTGTTTTAACTACCCAGGAGCAAACTTCAGGTTTGTTTATTGTATTTGGATAAAGCATTATTTTTATACATTTATTTATTGGATGGCTTTGCTCCTGAGCTAATCAGAATTTGTGACAATGTTGACTAGCATAATACGTTAGTCTTTAATGCAATTTTGCTGAAAAGTTTCTTATAGGCCTTTAAAATATAAGAAGAGATGTGTCTTTAGATACTCCTTTCAGATTCCTTGAAACAACTATCTATTCTTTTTATCTGAAAGCACTAACACAAAAGGACAAAAATGGGTGCCAACTTTTTCTACATCTCTTAAAAAGCATACTCATATACATATGAATGGTGGTCAAGAATTTTATAATGTAAATGAGAAACACTGAACTAAGGTTTTCATGTGGGTAAAAATTTTTGCCTATTATATTCATTGCTATATCGTTAGAAACTAGAAGAGTCCTTGATGAATAGTAGATGCACAAGAAATATCTGTGTATTGAATGACACACACTAGGCACTTGGAATATAAATGTTTAATGAATGAATAATTCATGGTAATGGTGAGGCCATTAGTTATTAGCAATAAATTAATAAAGTTATTTAACACAATCACCATCTCAGTGTATGCTACAATGAACACTTTAAATCGTGGCTATCAGAAAGTTTTAAATGTTAATGACAAGTAGCTGCTTAATAAGTTTTCTTGAATAAATGGATGAAGAAATAAACTACAAAGACTGGGTCATAACTTAGAAATGAGTCACGACACTGAAGATCAGAGGAACTGCTCACTCTTTGCTTACGAATCTCCGGAAGTTTCAATATGCTCTTAACAAAGTTGTGATCAATTTCTACAAAGTTACATATTGAGATTAGGATGACGATAAGTTACCCACTCAGGATTTTGCAAGGACCAAAAATTTTTTCTTGGTTTACAGTACTCTCAAATACAAAGAATTTTAAAGTACACAGTTAATTCAACCACATGGTCTAGTTGGTCATCACAGTGATTATATAATTTCAAGATAGCTGCATGCCTAGACATAATTCTCTCACAAACTTTGAAAAAATAATGACAAGATCAAGGGCATATGAACACTTATTTTAAACAGTAAACGGTATCCTGCAAAATACACAGGCTTTTGAATTACTCCTTATTTTGCTGTGGTGACTTTCTCTGCATATCCATTTACAAAGTGCTGCATCCTAACCTGAGAATTTTTTTTTTTTTTTTTTTTGAGTTGGAGTCTCACTCGGTCGCCCAGACTGGAGTGCAGTGACTGCTCCCGGCCACCGCAGCCTCGACCTGCTGGGCTCCGGCGATCCTTCCGCCTCAGCCTTCCAAGTAGCTGGAACCACAGGTGTGCACTACCACGCCCGGCTAATTTTTGATTTATTGTAGAGATGAGGTCTCGCCAAGTTGCCCAGGCAGGTTGCGAACCCGCGGGCTCAGGCAGAGATTTTTTAATGTACAAAATTCCTTTATTTATTTATTTGTTTGTTTATTTATTTTTTGAGTCAGAATCTCATTCTGTTTCCCAGGCTGGCTGGAGTGCAGTGGCACGCTCATGACCACAGTAGCCTTGAACTGCAGGGTTTAGCCAATCCTTCCGCTTCAGTCTTAAAAGTAGCTGGAACCACTGGCATGTACCACCATGCCTGGCTAATTTTTTGATTTATTGTAGAGATGAGGTCTTGCCAAGTTGCCTAAGCTGGTCTTGAGGCCCTGGTCTCAGGCAATCCTCTCGCCTCCCAAAGTGCTGGGATTACAGGTGTGAGCCGCAGTGCCTGGCAAGTTTTTTAATTTTAATATCAATTTTAATCTGTAAACTATGTGCCTTAAATTGTCCAATAGCACTGTTCTAAATTCATCCTTACCACCACTGCCTATTTAACATCAAAACTATCCCTCAAAAACAAACATAAACCATAGTTCTTGTCTATCACTGCATACATATATTACTTTTCTTTAAAATAAAATAAACTAAGGCCAGGTACGGCATCTCACGCCTGTAACCTCAGCACTTTGGGAGGCCAAGGCCAGAGGATTACTTGAGCCCAGAAGTTTGAGACCAGCCTAGGCAACACAGCGTGATCTCATGTCTACTAAAAATAAAAAGTTTAGCTGGGCATGGTGGTGTATGTCTGTAGTCCCAGCTACATTTTAGGCTGACATTCAAAAACTGCCTGAGTCTAGGAGTTTGAGCCTACAGTGAGCTGTGATTGAGTTGCTGCATTCCAGCCTGGGTGACAGAATGGGACTCCGACTCAAAACAAAATAAAATAAAATAAAATAAAAGGAAAATAAAAATGTGGCTTCATAAATATATGCAGATATAGTTTGTTCAAAGGACAAAAAAGCAATTATGACCCCACTTACTCCCAGTGCATTCCCCACAATTTCCATTAGCTTACATCATAGTAAGACTTCACCAAATTTCCATTTGAAAAGACCTACTCTCCTTAAAATCTTGCTCACAAAACACCCAAAAGGTGCATTTTCAGAAAATGAAGGCAATGCCATGATGCTATCTATGGCTGCTGCAACACTTGTCTTACTTCCTTTTGAAAGAAGAGGAAAGTCAAAGGAGACTTCAAATTCTGGGCAGATGTAAATGGTATCTGGCTGAAAAGACATAAAGCAGCATTCAACAGAGAAGTCCCACCCCAGTGAGTCTGTATAAGCGCTCACTCCATCTCTGTTGTAGTTGAAGACAGCGGCTGTCAATCAATCCTAGCTCAGTGGTTAAAGAACCCCATGTAGGCTCCTCAGTAGGGTGTAAATAGCTCCAATCCCCTATGTATAAACAACTGATTTGGAAGCTGAGGGGTATGTCTACTTCTCCCCCCCCACCAAAACACACACACACACACACACACACACACACACACACACGTTTTTTCATCACATAACCTGAAATCAACATTCTAGCCGGGTTTTTGTTTTGTTTTGTTTGTTTGTTTACCTGCTAAGAGGCTTACAATTCTTATGGGTCATCATTCCAGGGAGTCATAGAAGGCACAAAGCTGAAGAGAAGGTAACCTACTCAGGTTAAGAAGCTGAGGACCCTGTACAAATTTTCAGTGATTATTGCCATTAAAATAGAGCAGTGAGGTAAAGTTTTGCCAGAACAAAACAAACATCATGGTGTTTTCACAGAACTATACAGGAGACCTTAACTACTGGATGACAGCTGTCATGCAGCCATCACCAAGACTGCTGCTCTGAATTCAGGTAACCCTGAATTCAGGTAACCCTGCCAACCACTCTTTCTGAGTAAACCACTTAACTTCCTTTACATCTCAGGTAGTTCATTCTGAACTACCTCAACGTGGGTTGCTTACCAAGAAAATGTGATAAAAATAATTGCGGAGCTCTTTGAAGACATAAAATTGCTGTGGAGAAAAAGCACTGTAAATTTAAGTCTGTGCTCCTTGCTGAAGTATCCAAGCGAGCTAGTTTTGATGGGGTCACTTTTGATGCTTTGGGCTGTGCTGTTCTCAGAACAAGGCTCTACCCCTTCCTAATGGGCATTCACATGCCCAGTTGCCAGGAGGACTGGAATCAGGGACAGGGCTAGGGGACTCACTCACTTGGGGTGTGGGGCTGTTTACACTCTCCCACCGACCTTGGCACCACTCCTCTGTAGCACAAGCACTTTGGCTTCGAGGATGACATGCTCCAGCTCAGGCTCCTGTGCTTAAGTTCTGCTGTAGTCAGAGATTTTTGACTGGGGAAGAGAGGAAGCATAGCACTGCCCTGAGTCAAGAGGAGACAGAGAAAGTTAATCTCTATCAAATAAAATGCCTGTTGAGATTTACAAGAAAACGCTCACTTGGGATCTCAATTAATAATAAAAGGTGTTGAGGCCAGGCACAGTGGCTCAAGCCTGTAATCCCCGTACTTTGGGAGGCTGAGGTGAGGATTGTCTGAACCCACAAGCTCGAGAACAGCTTGGGCAACTTGGCAAGACTTCACCTCTACAGTAAAACAAAAAAATTAGCTGGACGTGGTAGTGCGCGCCTATCATTCCAGCTACTTGGAAAGCTGAGGCGGAAGGATCTCCTGAGCCCAGCAGGCTGACGCTGGGGTGGCTGTGAGCGTGCCTCTGCACTCTAGCCTACGTGACAGAGTGAGACTCCAACTCAAAAAAAAAAAAAAAGGTGTTGAGCATGTTGATTCTGTGTGCTTTGTTTCCAATATGCTTTCACCTCATTTGCTACCTGGCCCCCTTCAGAGCATACCAGTAACAGGTACTGCAAAGATGGAGAAATTAGTGTCTCCCTTGTATAGCAAATGGAAGGAAGCCAGATGTCAGAAGCCGTATGCTGGGCAGATGTTTGAATTCTAAAACGAGAACTACCTAAAAGGCCCTGGATGAAAACATGGTATTCTAAAAATAGGACTCTGACACCCCACTGAAATCAACTGTTCATTTATTTATTCTACATGACAGGTGCTATGGGGCACTGACTTCTTGCAAGTCTGCAAAACTGCGCTCATGGACTCATAGGATGCTTCTAAACAGAAAGAGGCTGGTGGTAATTGTGCATTAAAAATAGGCTCGTGCCGCGCTTGGTGGCTTAGCCTGTAATCCCAGTGCTTTGGGAGGCCGAGGTGAGTGGATTGCCTGAACCCGCGGGTTTGAGACCTGTTTGGGCAACTTGGCAAGACCTCATCTCTATAATAAATCAAAAATTAGCTGGGCATGGTAGTGCACGCCTGTAGTTCCAGCTACTTGGAAGGCTGAGGCGGAAGGATCGCCGGAGCCCAGCAGGTCGAGGCTCCAGTGACCGGGAGCGGCCACTGCACTCCAGTCTGGGCGACCGAGTGAGACTCCAACTCAAAAAAAAACCGAAAACAAAAAACAGGCTCGCTACTGAGATCCTGGGCTCCATGTTGGTTTTTCCTTAATTCCAAGAACACAGAAGGAGGGACAGAAATGCCCAGTGGACAGCTATGGATGGATGAGCAGAGGAGACAGGGAATAAATGTCACATGTAAGCTGATCTGCGTGATACTGTAAGAGAGGAAGATGTTGCCAGGTAGACCTGGGTCAGCGTCGCACAGGTGCTGGTGCTAGAATCCGCTTCCTGAACATCTGTGCTGAACACAAAAAACAGCCAGGACCATGGCGGGAGAAATAACAAGGCTCACATTGCTTGAACAAAAACAACAAAATAAAGCACCATTCCTGTTTTTTGCTGTTTCTGTCATGCTCAATGACATCCCTGTCCCCAGGTTTAGCTATGTATTTTGCCACCTCATAAAACCCCAATCAATCTTCCCTTCTCTCCTGGCACCAACTTATGAAGCATCCCTGATCTCCCAGACCTAAAGAAAACATCGGGGGGGGGGGGTCCCATCAGGTGGAGGTTTTCTTTTTTGTCAGAATTTGAGACTAAATACAGATTGGAGTATTCACTTGGGAATGCAACAGAGATCCATCTTAAGGAACATTCCAAATACACAATCAGAAAGAAAGCGTTTGTGTGCTTTTCTGCTCCTAGGAGAATGTGAAGAGAAAGAAAAGGTTACTGTTTCATGCGAGGTGATTTCCTCCTTCTCTGTGGTAGGCAGAGAACACATCGTCCCACCTGGAACGTGAGTCATTTGTAAAATGCTTGTTTTTAATTCAGACTTTTCTACAACCTGATGAGTGTGTGGGAAACCTGAGGAAGCTGGCAGCCAAGAACAGATTTATTTTTCCACCAGGAGGGAACCATCAACACAAGTGCCAAGGGTAACCCTAAAAATGGAAATGTGCTAACCCTTTTTATTGTCAAACAAAAACAAGAAACAAAAAACACACACTCACACATATACTCAAACACTCATTATTCTTTGTGAGGAAGAGAAACAAATGCTCAGACCCTCCAATGACATCCTGCCTTATTCAGACTAAAAGCCCAAGTCTACAAGGATTCTGTGGGGTCCTATATAGCCTGCCTCCCATGTTCTCTTTCCTTACTTCTCTGACTTACTCTCCTACTTCTGCTTACAGCTGTTTCACTCCAGTCACACTGGAAACATGCTCCTGCATCAGGACGTTGAAATGTGCTGTTCCCTCTGCCTGAAACTGTCTTCCTCCAGATATTTGTATGGCTGTGACTGACGTATTCCTAGTTTACTTGGTGATTTCCTAGGATTCTCCTCACATATCCCCCATTCAGAGAGAGAAAACTTTCTTAACCATTACATAAAGACAGCCATCCCATTCCCCTCTCCACCTTCTCCTTCCCTGGCCTTATTTTAATTAGCTCCCAGCTGTATCCCCAGCACCCAGGAAGAACAGTGCCTGGTTCATAACGAGAGTGTTCGGTAAGTATTTATTTTTGAATGCAAATTTACTCATTATTGAAGAAGTAACTGCCCAAATTACATGCAACCTAAAATGTGATTCCACTTTTCACAAGAGAACAAGATGTGACTTTTAAAGTGCTCTGTTTTATCTACTCAAGGCCTGTATTCCACAAATCAAATCAATGTATTATAATATAGAACTCTGGTACTTCCTAATCTTATAACCTTTCATGCTCACGCCCCAAAGGTATCTATCTATCTATGAGACATACTGTATACAGAAGAATCCAAGCCCAGGCAACTGAAAATCATTGCAAAGTAGTTTTCAAATTAACAAAGTTGATTTTACTATACTGCTTGTTACATCATCCATTTGCTGAATTACCCTTTATGTTGTGCTACTTGTCCTTACAATTCAAACGACTTACAGTCCCAGACGCTATAGAGTTTTTTTGTTTCTTGGGGTTTTTTTTGAGCAGCTAGGACATACAGGAATTAAGAGAGCTTATTCCTCTAAAGTCAAAAAAGAAAAACCTCTATGAAAAAGAATGATTTAAGCCAGGTTCAGTGGCTCAGCCTGTAATCCCGCACCTTGGGAGGCTGAGGTGAGTGGATTGCCTGAGCCCATGGGTTCGAGACC
>NW_007248726.1:991217-994387 GCF_000164805.1 Carlito syrichta | reverse complement strand
GAGACCCGCCTGGGCAGCGAGACCTCATCTCTACAGTAAATCAAAAATCAGCCGGGCATGGTAGCGCATGCCAGTAATTCCGGCTACTTGGAAAGCTGAGGCGGAAGGATCACCGGAGCCCAGCAGGTTGAGGCTGCGGAGGTCGGGAGCGGCCACTGCACTCCAGTCTGGGCAACAGAGTGAGACTCCAACTCAAAAAAAAAAGAAAAAAGAAAAAGAATGATTTAGTCCTGTGCCTACACAGTGCCCCCAAACAACTGGTTGGTCTGCTAATCTGTTAAACTGTTTTAACTATATTATGAGAAGTAATCATTTCAACTTACTTTTTTCACAGAATTGATAACTCCTATTCTTCCAAACTGCCTTTTTGACACTACATATATGGTTGTGAAATGAAAGGCTGCTTGAAATAGTAAGAAGCCCACATCTAAGCACTTAATTAATTATTTGAGAAGCTCCTGGTGATGGTGATGACGTTTCCCTCAATGGTAGATTCTTCCAGGCTGCCACAGGGCTACCTAAGCCTGCATTTAGTGAGTAAAGCCAGAACTCTGCATCTCTGGAGGCAAACTTGGAAGACATTTGAGTGATGTCTGAAAATAATGAAACATTAAAAAGTCCAGTGTCTAGAACCTCAAAATATTATTATGTTCAGTGAAAGAAATCAGACACAAAAGAACACATATTGCATAATTCCATTAACATGAAATGTTCACAAAAGGCAAGCATATGGAGACAGAAAGCAGACTGCAGGTTACCTAGGGCTGAGGGTGGGGATGGGGAATGACCGTAAATGGGCACAAAGCTTCTTTTTAGGATGAAAATGCAAACTATAAAATTATATTGTGGTGATGATTAAATGGCTCTGTAAATATACTAAAATTCATTGAATTATATACCTTTAAACCTCATGAATTTTATGGTATGTAAATTACATTTCAATAAAGCGTTTAAAAAAGTGAAAGAAGCCAGGCTCGGTGGCTCAGCCTGTAATCTTGCACTTTGGGAGGCTGAGGTGAGTGGACTGCCTGAGTCCGCGGGTTCGAGACCCGCCTGGGCAACTTGGCGAGACCTCATCTCTACAATAAATCAAAAGTTAGCCAGGCATGGTAGCGCGCGCCTGTAGTTGATCTACTTGGAAGGCTGAGGCGGAAGGATCACTGGAGCCCAGCAGGGAGAGGCGGCGGTGGCTGGAAGCAGCCACTGCACTCCAGTCTGGGTGGTAGAGTGAGACTCCAACTCAAAAAATAAATAAATAAATAAATAAATAAATAAATAAATAAATAAATAAATAAGTGAAAGAAAAAAGTTCAGTACTTATAAAAGCTTATTGCTTATAAGGGGTGGACAGGAGAGATTAGAAGAAAATGACGCTATTTCACAGTATTCGTCATGCAGATTGTGGTTTCTGTTCTTTTTTCCCACTCCTGTACATTCATGATGACTCAGGATGAAGTGGCAGGTGTGACACTCACAGCACAGTGGTGAACTCCAGGCCAGACTACCTGTGTTGATCACTTACTGACCACTGGCTCTGTGACCTCAGGGCAAGTCACTTGAAGGCACTTGCTATGTTTTAGTTTCCTCCTCTATAAACAGAAATAATAATAGTACTGACCTCATAGAGTTGTAAATCTTGAATTCAATATTTGAAAATCACCGAATGTTAAATTCAATATTTGAAAAAAATTTTTAATTTAATATTTGAAAAGGAAAGATATTTAAAAAAAAATTTAAAGTGTTTGCTATCATTATTATCCCTTTAAACTCTTCTAGCGTGCCCAAATAAAGATCATAGTTTTCTGTATATGACAAGATATTAAAAAAAGTTGAGAAGCACTGTCAAACGAATCAAACAGCATTATGTCTGAATCGTGTTCTATGGCAAGTCATATGATAAATGGTACTATTATATTATTTAATGTACGTGATAATGTGTGAGAAAAAAATTAAGTAGTCTACATAAAGAGAATTTTTCAAAAATAAGTTTGGACATCACTTAGAAACACATTCTTAAGGATCCATTGAACTTACATTTTCATTATAATCTACTAAGTATGAACACTATAAAAATGCTTTGTTTATTCAATTGTCAGGGTCACAGTAGAGTTGGGTTGGGTTGATTGGTGCATCTTTTAAAAATACTGTATTTTTCTTATGTAATGCAGTGTACCCAGCAGGGATCCAAACTATATATGCAACAACAAAACACGATTAAAAGCTTTTTAATGAAGGCACTGTAAACAGCATTTTCCTTCTGCTTTAGAATATTTCAAATACAAAATTAGCAAGCCCCAGAGACTGGAATTTCTGCTACAGGAGAGATGAAAGGTTAACTGTCTAAAAAGGAAAGAATATGTTTGACATATTCTATTTAGAAAATAAAAGGGTTTCCTAATAAAAGCAGAGGCCCACTTGATGCGCCTAATGCTCCTTCAGTGTTTGCATACACAGCCGCGTAATTAGAAAACCCCACTCCAGAAAAAACAAAAAAAAGTGAATAAAAAGCCATTGCAGACATCGGTCCCTTGTATACCAGGCTTGCTGAAGGCCCCTGGAGGTCACAGTGATTGACAGGATTTTGGTGTTGGTAGGAGGGTTGATAATGCACACACATCTCTCTAGAGGAGAGCTGGGGAGTCCTGACCAGGCTTAACAGAAGGGCAGCCACTGTGGAGAACAATGTAACAGGCAAAGCCTGAGGGACTGGTGGGTGGAAGGATGTTCAAGGATTGCAAATGACATTCCCAGTCAATTAGTACCCATTGGGAAGCCAAGGCACATCAAGCAAAAAAAAAAGGAATTCTAAAAATTCCCAGGGCAAGGATCTTCCTTTGCCAAAGACAAGGCACCCCTGTCTCCATTTCCATTAGATACACTTCAATAAACCCAGATCCCAAAAACATCCTTATGAATGGCTGAAGCTCAAGTCATTCTAGAAAAGCAACACTGGTGTTTCTATAATGTATGGCAACGTTATTTTCACTAGGCATGTTTGAAAGGCAAAACAAACAAACAAACAAAACCACAGCTTGGAATCGCAAAGTCATCTTAACTTTATTTTCTTGTCAAACTTGAACTCCTAGTCGGGCTCAGTGGCTCAGCCTGTAATCCCGTGCCTTGGGAGGCTGAGGTGAGTGGATTGCCTGAGCCCGCGGGTTCGAGACCCG